>NC_090740.1:475333-617833 GCF_036898095.1 Palaemon carinicauda
TCCCTGACTGAAGCTACTGGCACCAAAGCCAAGACAAGAAGGCTTTGTCGTTCTTGTTATGAGATACTGTCACAAAATAAAGGAAGTTCTGTAGCTCGAAAGAAAGCACGAAGAGTAGACACATAATGTGAGAATTGTGAGGGTAAACCTTTCCTTTGTCTCAGTTGTTTCAACTTGAAACATTCAGTTTGAAGAATATAAATGTGTATTTAATTGGTTTTTCTTATTTAGAAGCAAAACAGAAAAAAATGTTAATTATATACTTGTACTCTAAATACTACATGATTTCTGTCGGGAATTTCGACCTGATCAATCGAAGTTCCCGCCATTTGACTCCGCCTACGACTACGTCAAATTGGAGGGAGAGGAGAAAACTCGCGGGCGAATGAATGTAGTTCAAGACGGGAATGTTTAGAACCAAAAAGAGAAACCGCCTGGTAGGGGAGGCGCTGAGACTAAAGAAATCAATTACTTGTAATTTAAGATTAAGAAAAATAACGTCATTCTATTGTAACATGATAAAAAAATCCAATCTAGAAATTTAGGTTCAGGAAAAAATGCACCAAAAAGTGACGTCGGAGGTTGCAAGGCTTGCTCTCTCTCTTTGATCCGACGTCCCCAATCACAGTAAGTCCTATCTAATTGTTCTCTCTCCCCACCCCCTAGTGTACCCAGGTCGGTTTCCGTGTAGGTCTTGATAGAGTTGTTGTAAAGTTTGTATCTACAAATATTTCGTCGATCCTTGTGCCAGGGGATCAGTGTTATTGTGTAAAGTAACTCTAAAGGTCTCGGTAAGAGGTTTATCGAGATAACCTTATAAATTTTCAATTAATTTTCCTAAAATCTTGAGTCCGATGCGGACATAGTTTTTTTTGGTCGCACATGTTCTTGTATGTCAAGTAAAGGTTCATTTTTCACGTTTTTCGTATTAGATTATTATTTTTGTAATAAAATTTGTTAAAATATAACCATATTCTATTTACTTCCCCGAGGGTTTTGTGAAGTTTGTCCATAAGACCTTGTGATTCAGCCCAGTCTATCGGGCTATTTTGTATAAACCGGTGAAATTTCGCCACATTTGGTCCTTCGAACCGGATCACAAGTGCTTCCCAGAGCTGGACGGGACTAATTAGAATATGAGCTTTTAAGGGTGGGAGAGAAGTAACAATTAAAGGTTCATCTACGTCCCTATGTGCGATCGCCCACGTGGGTCAGTTTGAGTCCCTTCTTAACGTAAAATTACCTTTCATTCCTTGCCTTGCCAAACCTCCCCCCAAACGTAAAGTAAAGTTAATTAAGATGGCTGTGTCCACGATCGTTCATATCGAGGCGTCGATGGGCCTATTGAAGGATTTACTAAGCGAAACGCAAAGGGCGCTGATAGAGACCTACTCTGAGTCCGTTTACCAGAATTTGGTAACGGAGTTGCAGGCAGAGGTCCGACAGCTTAAAGAGCTATACAAAAGCCAGCGCATTGAATTAGAATCTAATATCGAAGCCCGAATTAGGCATATGTTAGGTGAAGCGACACGTGCTTCCACCCTATTGTATAATAGAATAGATAATGTGAAAGGCCCTTCAACGGGGAATGTTGCCCTCCCCAGGTTGAAGCCGCTGCCTCTCCCCACGTTTGAAGGGGAAGTGCAAGAGTACGCATCGTACCGTGAGCTATTCACGATCCACGAGGATCGAAGAGCTGATTTAGACGAAGTGTCTAAATTCACGTATTTATTGGGGACGTTGGGCAAAGAGCCGCTTAGGATCATCAAATCTCTAAGTGTAACCACCGCGAACTATAGTGTAGCATTAGACCTATTAGATAAGCAGTATGGCAACGTGCACCAGACACTCGTGATTCTGCACCGTAAATTAGCCAACATCTTTGTACCGTCACTAAACCCAGTAGAACTCAAAAGGTTCCGTTTTGAGTTGACCATCATTATTGAACAAATCAAAAGACTGAGTACCAATGACTTAGGCCAGGGCATGGTCATGAGCCTCATTAATCAAAAACTTTCAGAGGGAAAACTATACCGCAAAGTGGTAGAGCATTTGAGGAAATGCGACTATACGTTGGACGAGTTTTTTGAGGCAATAGATATTATTGTGAGAATGTTAGAAGACGATGCGTTACAGAGAGGCGACAGTCTTGAGAGTGACAAAAGACCAGACAGTAGTGTAAGACCGAAAACCCATCCCATCCACCATAATTCCTGCCCATTTTGTAGTGAACGGCATCCGCCTAACGGATGTCGCCAAGTGACTGACGTAGCTGCTAGACGTCGCATTTTGCTAAAAAGGGGTCTTTGTTTTAATTGCACGAAATCAGGCCATCGTAGCGATAAATGTCCCGTTTCAAATTCCTGTAGAAACTGTAATGCTAAACATCACACTGCAATTTGCGATGCGGGAAGACCGCAATCAATCCCTAGTCATAGTAGTAATAGTCAATCAACAACGTCCCGCCCCGTAGTAAATGCGACGCCTGCGCAGAACCAAACTGCCCCCCGTCCATCCAAAGTTAAAGTAGAATCTAAACCATGCACAAGCGCAAAGATCGCGCAGAGGTCTGATGTGGACCTCCCATGCACTATCTTGCCAACAGCCATGGCAGGTATCCAACTAGGGCAAGGTAGTAAGCGAGTCCGCCTATATCTCGACTCGGGAAGCCAGAGGAGCTTCATCTCAGCAAAAATTGCCCGTCAATTAGGCCTACCGGTGGTAGGAAGAGTATCCTTGAACATAGCTCCGTTTGGTTCCGAGGAAATAAGCGGACAATACGATGTAGTAAGTTGCAAGGTTGAAATGGGGAAAAGAATCGTGCGTATGAAGTTGGTGGCACACGAACACGTGGACGTCCCGATACATAACGTGGGTTATGTAAAGGTCAGACAGCATCTGTTGACCAAGGGAGTCACGTTAGCCGATCCAGCAAACCAATCAGATACCATGAAGAACGTTCACATTTTAGTTGGGGCTGATTATTTTAGCTATTTCATTATAGGTGTTGAAAAAGTAGATGGGATAAATCTTTTCTTGACGCATAATGGTATGTCCCCGTACGGGAAGGTGCCACAATGGCTGTTCCAAGGGGAAAAGGTCGAACAAGTAAGAACGTTGAGAGTGTGCAGAATCACGGACGAGCCATATCTGTATGATGTAGATGAGTGGTGGCGATTAGACCGTGTTGGCATCGCTCCATCTGAGCAATACACTGTTCGCGAGGCCGAGGCCGTGCGAAAGGTATCGCAAAGCGTTGTAAGGAAACCTGAGGGATATCAGGTTAGCCTACCATTCGGGTCGGATGCTAGGCCAGAAACAAATTATCGTAACGCTGTGGCGCAGTTAGAGTCGTTGCAGACCAAATTCAGAAAGGATAGAAAATATTTTGAACAATATCAGGGAGTAATAGATAAATATATCGAAGCAGGTTTTATATCAGAGGTGAAAAATCCCATAGTGGAAGGTTATTACATGCCACACTTTGGTGTTAAGAAAGACAGCCGTACTACCCCCCTTAGAATCGTGTTCAATGCCTCGGCAAAGTCAAAAGGTTGCAAGTCATTGAATGAATGTCTCTTACCTGGGCCCAATTTGGTAGAGGTAGCATATAGTTTAATTATAAGGTTTAGGTTGAACCGATATGCCATGTTAGCCGACATAAGTAAAGCATTCCATCGTGTTTTGTTAGATCCTCGTGATGCCAAATACACACGATTTCTGTGGCGCGAGGCAGCTGGTCGAGCGCTTACCTTCGCCTTTAGAGTCGTGGTGTTCGGCATCACAGCCAGTCCATTTTTGTTACAACAGATATTAAATAGTCATTTTAAAGAGGAAGGCCGCCTAGATTTAGTAAAATCCTTTTATGTCGATAACTATCTAGCCACGTTTGAAGATTTAGAACATATGAGGCGAGAGCATGAGTCTATTCATAACATCTTAAAAGGGGCGGGTATGCCCTTAGAAGGGTGGGCAAGCAATCACTTGGCCTTCAATAGCGAGAAACAGTGGAGTGAGCCGGTGAGTGTGAACGTGCTCGGGCTGCGATGGGCCCGGGACGTGGACAGATTGTGTGTGAAAGAAAGTAAAAGGATCTGTGAGTTGGGGGAGGGATGGGTGCCTACGAAGCGTAGCGTACTTTCCCTATTAGTCTCCATTTATGATCCGATAGGTTTGATAAGCCCATTATTTGTAAGGGGAAAGCTTTTCCTTCAACAACTATGGGAGGATAATGTAGGTTGGGATGATGTGTTAGGAGAAGAAAGGGCTAAAGAGGCAAGTGAATTGTTGAATGATTTGAAAGCGGTGAGCGACATCACCTTTCAAAGATCGATAGGAAGAAGGGGCTTAGAACTTCATGTGTTCACCGATGCCAGCAGTAAGGCATATGGAGCAGTGGCATATACTAGGGACGAATGCAATCGGGTAAGTCTGGTTACTAGTAAAACCAGGATCACTCCGAAAGGGATGAGCAAGCTGACGATCCCTAAGCTAGAGCTACTGGCCTTGTTGTTAGGCAGCAGACTAGCAAGAACGCTCAAGGAACTGATCGAGCCACGGGAAATAGTAATGTGGACCGACAGTAAGGTAACGTTGGCATGGGTAGCATCTCCCGATGCCAGGTCTAATAAAAATGTGTTTGTTTCTAACAGAGTGGCGGAAATTGTTTTCATTCAGCAGGTTTGTAGTTTCAGTCTGAACCATGTCCCTAGTCATCAGAACCCTGCCGATATCCTATCCCGAGGTGCAACGGCTCGACAATTGCAAGCTAACTCCCTGTGGAGGAACGGTCCAGAATTCCTCAGGACCACGGGAAAGCCTGTTCCTTACAAGGAGGAAGATCCACTACATCAAACTCACGTAGTAGCAGCGGTGCAGGAGTTGAGGGAGATGTGTCCTACCCCCCACCCCCCCCCCCCAGGCGAGATTTGGGACATCCTGAAAAGGGAAGTAGGGTTCCAATTCTTGTTGAGAGTAGCCAGACTAGTTTTAAAGTTTGCTAAGATAGAACGGCATCCGTTCAGTATTGTTGTACAATTAGAGCAAAAACATTATTTGCCTACTGTTTATGCCTACTTAGAGGGCGGAGTCAGACCCCCTCGTGAAGTTGCTAATTTTGTCAGACAATTGAATTTAGTTTTAGTAGATAATCTCATCTGCACCAGGGGACGAGTGTCCCATGTAGGAGAAACTGATCAGTTAATTCTCTTGCCAGCCAAAGGGCATTTAGTTAGGATGTATTTAAATTATTTACATCAGTTACATTTGCATTGTGGGGTGAATACTCTAATAGGTATCTTTCGACAGAAATGTTGGGTGGCGGGTCTACGTTCCATTGCGAAGCGAACCGTGCGGCAATGCCCTGAATGCAAGCTAGCCTTCCAGCCTCTAACGAGACAGCCACCACCCCCCCCCCCCTGCCAAAGGAAAGGATAACCCTCACAAAACCCTTCACAGCGGTCGGAGTGGACCACACAGCAGCAATTCATACTGAGACACGGCCAGGATATATACTTATCATAACCTGCATGGCTAGCAGAGCCGTGTACCTTGACTTCTGTCCCTCTTTGGAAGCAGAAGAATTCGTGTTGGCCCTTAGACGGTTTAGTGCCACCCACGGTGCCCCACAGCTCATCATGTCCGATAACCATCAAACCTTCAAGGCTGCCAGCCACCTCCTGCAGGGACTTTATGAAGAAGATGAAGTCCAGCAGTTCCTGAGGAAAACTGGCATAAAGTGGCGGTTTCAGACGCCCCGTGCACCTTGGAAAGGTGGGTTCTTCGAGCATTTGATAGGAGTAACGAAACTGACCCTCCAGATAGCCCTCGGAAAGAAGTACCTGCCGGACGCCCACATGCTAACCCTCGTGAAAGAAGCAGAAGCAGTGGTGAATAATCGGCCGCTTATGTACAGCGGTGACGAGCGCGAGGATGAAGTCCTCACCCCCTCCCATTTGATAAGAGGACACCAAGTCCACTTCATGGCACCAATCTTACCGGACGACCATATCAACGCAACCTTCACCTCTCGGAAGCTACGTGATCGTTACGTAAGATTGACAGATTCACTCAAAGCTTTTAGAGAAAGATGGAGAAGGGAATACCTGAGTGCCTTGAGAGCCCGGCACGACTGTCGGCCCGGGGAACCCTCCAAGCTGCACCCCGGAGACATCGTGCTAGTTAAGCAGGAGAATAAGAAAAGAGCGACATGGCCTCTGGGACGTGTCGTGGAAACGTATCCTGACGACGACAGAGTCGTACGTTCGGTTAAAGTGTTGTTTGAGGGTGCCGAGTCGCTGCGAGCTGTCAGCCACCTGGTTCCCCTAGAAATAGCCCCCTCTGAGGATGACGATGTAGGAGAAGACGACGACGACGGCGATGACGGAGAAGAGGGCGCGTACAGTTCGACAGCCGGAATGCCAGGGATAGCGGAGACGTCTGGAGACGACCAGGGTATGGCAACAGCTACAACAACTCAACAACCAGCCACAGGAACGGACGACAACGACGAGAAAGGTGAGAACTATGCAGTTAGTGAAAGAAGTGAAAATGAAAATGAAACTGAATCAGAGCAGACGAACGCACAAGGACGTTCTGCACGCGCATTGAGAAGGGCTGCCGCGAAACAGCGAGAACTAATGGACTGTCTGCTGAAAGGTGACGACATATAGAACGTAGCTGTAAACAATGAGTGAAAAAGGGGCGTGTCCTATCTGGAAGGTAGGGAGGGTGGAGTTTGTGAGGTGTGCATGAATCTGCGGAAGTTGGAAGTGCGTAGGGGTGGAGAACGGGGACGGGATGGTCTCTCGTGCGTACAGACCGAGCGTTGCACAGAACCAGCCCCCTCCCTCTTGTAATCCATTAAGTAACAGCCTGCATGTAGCAGCGCTATAGAAGTCTCGATTATTGTGAGTTGAGACAGACTGAACTTGAATTGTTATGTATGCATTTCTGCCATTTTCTGATTGTCTTAGGCCCATTGCCTAATTGCCTTTACATTTGAATTGTAATGTATGCATTTCCATTGCCATTTTCTGATTGTCTTAGGCCCATTGCCTAATTGGCTTTGCATTTGAATTGTAATGTATGCATTTCCATTGCCATTTTCTGTTTGTTTTAGGCCCATTGCCTAATTGCCTTTGCACTTGAATTGTTATGTATGCATTTCCATTGCCATTTTCTGTTTGTTTTAGGCCCATTGCCTACTTGCCTTTACACTTGAATTGTTATGTATGCATTTCTGCCATTTTCTGATTGTCTTAGGCCCATTGCCTAATTGCCTTTGCATTTGAACTGTAATGTATGCATTTCCATTGCCATTTTCTGTTTGTTTTAGGCCCATTGCCTACTTGCTTGCCATTTGAATTTTGTAAAATGTGTACATCATCACTGATTTCTGCTGTTCCTTATATGTATTATACACGAGTGCATTAGAATTGCTAGGCTCATTGCCTAATTTGAACTGTTGTATGACTATATGTTTATTATTGATTGTTTATTGCCCCGGGGTAACATTGCTGTGTTGTATATTGTGCGTACTCTGTTCGAGTCATTGCGGAGCGCTACGCAGCGAGCCTAACAGAGTCTGAGTGAGTCACTCCCCCCACCCCGAGTCTAGCTCCATCCAATTGACCGACGTTTCATCGCTCCTTATTTTGGGGCGTGGAGGATGTCGGGAATTTCGACCTGATCAATCGAAGTTCCCGCCATTTGACTCCGCCTACGACTATGTCAAATTGGAGGGAGAGGAGAAAACTCGAGGGCGAATGAATGTAGTTCAAGACGGGAATGTTTAGAACTAAAAAGAGAAACCGCCTGGTAGGGGAGGCGCTGAGACTAAAGAAATCAATTACTTGTAATTTAAGATTAAGAAAAATAACGTCATTCTATTGTAACATGATAAAAAAATCCAATCTAGAAATTTAGGTTCAGGAAAAATTGCGCCAAAAAAGTGACGTCGGAGGTTACAAGGCTTGCTCTCTCTCTTTGATCTGACGTCCCCAATCACAGTAAGTCCTATCTAATTGTTCTCTCTCCCCACCCCCTAGTGTACCCAGGTCGGTTTCCGTGTAGGTCTTGATAGAGTTGTTGTAAAGTTTGTATCTATAAATATTTCGTCGATCCTTGTGCCAGGGGATCAGTGTTATTGTGTAAAGTAACTCTAAAGGTCTCGGTAAGAGGTATATCGAGATAACCTTATAAATTTTCAATTAATTTTGCTAAAATCTTGAGTCCGATGCGGACATAGTTTTTTTTTTGGTCGCACATGTTCTTTTATGTCAAGTAAAGGTTCATTTTTCATGTTTTTCGTATTAGATTATTATTTTTGTAATAAAATTTGTTAAAATATAACCATATTCTATTTACTTCCCCGAGGGTTTTGTGAAGTTTGTCCATAAGACCTTGTGATTCAGCCCAGTCTATCGGGCTATTTTGTATAAACCGGTGAAATTTCGCCACAATTTCCTTCATCATACATGGATATTTTTTCACCAAGAAAAGGACACTATTTTTATTCAGAAGTAAAATTTTTACCAAACTGATTTATTTTTCTATTAAATTTATATAAATATAATCTAAGGTTAGAAGGATAGCATTTTTATTGATCTAATGATAATGTTTTCTATTTTTTTTTTTACTGAAATAAAGAAAGAATTAAAAAAAAAATATATGCCCCTTTTGCCAGCATGTGAAGATTATTTTCAGTAATAAATAAAGTGTTTAGTTAATGTTCTAGTTTATTTTAATTAATTTCCAATATATTACAATAATATTTTGATAAAAGAAGCCCATTTTTATAAAATTTGGATACTTGAAAAAAATATATAATTCTTAGCATGTGTACCACATAGTGGACACATTGCTCATTCAGAGAGTCCCCTGTGAACCATATGTGGAGCACATCGCAGTCAACGTGTTAAACCAGACTTATTGTTCTATGAAAACAAACCTGTGTTATCAAGTCTGCATTTGTGCAATTGTTCGGCTTTGCGCCTGAAGAAGTCGACATCTTTGTTTATTGAACTGGAATGCTTCGTTTCCAAGTGTCTCTTTAACTTGCTGGGCTTTAGAGAAGTAGATGTCAACACCTCCGAGCACAAAACACACTGTGGTTTCTCTTCCCCTTTACAAGTTAATACAGTAAAACTTAATTTCAAATATGAATCATCATATCTCATCTTTTTTAGAGCCATTATAAATCTGAAGGGTAATAATAAAATTGTAACAATGAAATAGTAAATAATAATTCTTAACCGTGTAGTGAACCCTCGCTACTTCGTGGTTCGACCATCGCGGATTCACCACTTCGCGGGTTTTTTCCATAACCCATATAACGGATTTTGAGCGAAGCGAAAAATCTATTTTTGGGTGAGATGGCCATGTCGTCCTGATGGAAGTTCCTATAGGGTAGCTTCCTAGGGTATATTACAACTACGGCGATATTCCCAGAGAATTTACCTTAAGGTACCCAGAATTCTAACTCCTGGAGCGAATATCCCTAATGAAAGTACCAGGGATATTGCGAAATATCAGAGGACGTATTCTTGACACGCCACATGGCAATCTGCACCCCGAACAGAGATAACACTTCGAAGGGGTCAATTGGCAAGAAAACGAAAACGAGAAAGAAAAAGGAGAGCCGTTCGCAAGGCTCTCTCTTCTCCCGTTTCGTAAGCGTGCATTGCGCCGATTCTGGCGCCATCTGTATTCCTTGTAGCGATACAAGAGGTGCTACAGATACTGTATGTAGGGAGGGGTCCTACAGCCCTTTCATAGAAAGGGAAGGGCGGGTCCATCAGGATGACATGGCCATCTCACCCAAAAATAGATTTTTCGCTTCGCTCAAAATCCGTTTTTTGGGCTCAAGCCATGTCGTCCTGATGGAAGTATACCAGAGCATTACTGTATCTGTGGATTCTCAGAATGTGCCGTACTCCCCGGAGGTATTTCCCCTGTCGACTAGACCTAGAGACCTAAGATGTTACCGTTATACATCTTTTCAACTAACCATAAACCATGTTAGAGCTTCCTGCCCCCTACAGGGAAGAGTCCTACTAGACTCTGGAAAAGTCTCGAAGAGTACATATACCTATGTATGAATACCAGGCAAGCCAATATAGTGGTCTCACCCTATATTAAGTATAGCATAGTTTGTAAAGAACCACTGCGTCAATATGAAATATCGACCAGTTCTCCGCTCAATACTTGTATTGGACAAAGGTTTATATCCGCATAGGAGGAAACTTGTAAATCCGCCACCGTCCCCTTATGGGATGGAGTCCTCCCGCTAAGGGAAAGCATAAACCAATGCAACATTAGCTTGCATAAAGGAACAATCTATTAGAATTATCCCAGATAAATATACATAGAATGAATGCTCAATTATACCAATAAATTGACACAGGTGAAGGAGACGCAAGGTTCTCAAGAACAAGTTTATTGACAGACAATAAATAGACAGGTTAACAACAATTATATATATATATATATATATATATATATATATATATATATATATATATATATATATATATATATATATATATATATATATATATATATATATATATATATATACATATATATATAAGAGAAGGATAACCAAAACTTTAAGCATAAGTATGATAGTAAACAGAAACTTGTTTATCTGAAAGAAAAACATTAGTGCCACTTTTAACATACCGAGGTATCAAAGTCATAAAAGTCTGTATTACTAATCAGTCACATTAGCGTTAGAAACGCTCGGCACACATGTCTGCACTTATGCTAGGTTCACCTTTGGAAGTGGAACAGTCAACGTGGGCAACTCAGTGCCCTCACTTAGTTTGTAGCACAGTATGTAACTACACACTCACCCTGGAATTAATCGTCCCAATTAAAACCACTGTTCCTCGCAGAGTTAAACAGCAGGGTTAACGACGCAACCCACTGCTACCACAGATCTCTTTAGTTGCTCCACTTGCTTCGCATAGTGACGAAAGAACACTCTGGAAGACTTCCAGCCAGTGTATGAACGAAGATGTTCAAAATCCATACAATTAAAGAAATTTAAGGATGAGGCAACTTTCCTCGGATCGTGACCTGCGGTTGTACTGTCAGGATCCGCTCTGCGAATAAAATATGTGATTTTCGCCCTGAGTTGTTTCAGTGATAAATTTGAGCCTGACGTTTCTCCCCTGAATAGTTGACCACCCTTGAAGTCTGAAGTTCTACGAAGATAGACCTTTAGGCTTTCTACTGGACATAGAGATGCATCTTCTTTCAGAGGGCAGATTCTCCAGGGACCCCACCTGTTGGTGGGTAACTCGTTCTTGGCGAGAAACGTAGGATCCGGAAACAGGTTCAGTTCTCCCCCATCCAGGAACTGAACACGACCTTCCTCTCTCGAGAGGGCTACAATCTCACTAACCCTGGCCCCGGACGCGAGTGCAAATAGGAAAATAACTTTTTGGGTCAAATCCTTTAACGCACACTCCTCATTGTTCAACAGTGAAGCGAAATGAAGAACTTTATCTAAAGACCATGAAATGGGCTTTGGAGGTGCTAAAGGTCTGAGCCTAGCGCAGGCTTTCGGAACTTTATTAAAGATCTCGTTAGCGAGGTCGACCTGGAAGGCATATAGAATGGGTCTTGTCAAAGCAGACTTACACGTTGAAATCGTGTTAGCTGCCAACCCTTGACCATGGAGGTGGATGAAGAAAGATAAGCAGAAGTCCGTTGAGATCTCCTGCGGATTCTTCGCCTTGACAAAGGCCACCCATTTTCTCCAAGATGACTCATATTGCCTTCTAGTAGATTTGCACTTATATTCCTCTAGGAAGTCTATGCTGGTTTTCGAAATCCCGAAACGCTTTCTCACTGCTAGGGAGAGAAAATCATGAGCTGCAGGGTCCGGGTTTTCTGTAATGAAGCGCAGACAGTCGACTTCTGGACTCGCTGGGTCAGAACTGGATCTGGTAGCGGTAGAAACTTCAACCGTAGTTCCAATGCCAGGGGGAACCACACGCTGTTCGGCCACTTGTGGGCCACTATTGCCCCTACTCCCTTGAAGGATCTCAGTTTGTTGAGGACCCTCAACAGAAGGTTGTGAGGAGGGAACAGATAAATCCTGGACCATCTGCTCCAGTCGAGGGACATCGCGTCCACTGCTTCCGCCAAGGGGTCCTCGTACGGGGACACGTACAGGGGCAACTTCTGTTGTCTTTCGTCGCAAAGAGGTCTATCTGCAGTTCTGGGACTTGACTCAAGATGAAGGAGAACGATCCTGCGTCTAGGGACCATTCCGACTCTATCGGTGTGAACCTGGATAGAGCGTCCGCTGTCACATTGCGGACTCCTTGAAGGTGAACTGCCGACAGGTACCACTTCTTCTTTTCCGCCAATCGGAAGATGGCCTACATCACCTGGTTGAGAGGTGGCGACCTTGATCCTTGTCGATTCAAGCATCTCACAACTACCTCGCTGTCCAGCACCAACCTTATGTGGATCGAGTGACGCGGGGAGACTTTCTTTAAGGTAAGGAGCACTGCCATAGCTTCTAGAAAGTTTATGTGAAAGGTCTTGAATAGATTGGACCAAGTCCCTTGGGCCTTTTTCCGATGAGAGTGACCTCCCCACCCCTCCTTCGAGGCGTCTGTGTGAATCGTCACCGACGGGGGAGGTGGCTGAAGAAGTACCGACTTCTTTAGATGTCTGGCTTGGGACCAAGGCCTGAGAAGAGTACGTAGACAAAGCGGAACTGGTCTTCTCAGATCTCTTCGCGCGTTTGATGCATAACTTCTCCAAACTCCGGTTGCATCCTTTAGCTGTGCTCTTAGCACCGGGTCTGTTACCGAAGCAAACTGGAGAGAACCCAGTTCTCTCTCCTGTTCGCGTCTTGATATCCTTTCGGAATCTAGAAGTCTCTTGACAGAACCAGCTATCTCCTTCCTTTTCTTCGCCGGGATGGAGAATTGGTGTGACATTAGGTCCCAGTGGATTCCCAACCACTGGAACTTTTGAGATGGAGAAAGTAGAGACTTTTTTCTGTTGATCTTGAAGCCTAGATACTCTAGGAACTGGATCACCTGCAGGGAAGCTTGCAAGCATTCTGTCTTGGATGCTGCCCACACCAGCCAGTCGTCCAGGTAGGCTACTACCTGAATTCCCTTTAGGCGTAATTGTTTGAGAGCTACGCTCGCAAGCTTCGTGAAGATCCTTGGGGCTATATTTAGCCCGAATGGCATGGCTCTGAAGGCGTATAGTCTTCGTTGTAGCTTGAACCCTAGGTAGGGGGAGAGTCGACGATTGAGTCCATGGGCCAGAAAGGGAAACCCTCCCCCCCCCCTAGGGAATTTTCACGACCCCCCTAGTTTTCTTCCTTAGGGTGTCCTTTTTGCATATCCGGGTGTTTCCAAACATATAAATGTGGCAAAAATGCAAAATTATCACTTTTTGTACAAACCGCACGCCAAATTTTCACATTTTCAGCCGCACTTACTTTGTGTCGCTTTATTGGCTCTAACTTCCTCAATATCCAAACTAAGTGAACATTTTTGGTACCAACATAATGCTAAGACCAAGTGCTACACAATGGTATATAAGTATGTCCATAATTAATGATTATTACGTATTCCAGGGCCCCTATTTTACCCCCTACCCTTAATTTTTGTTCGAAAATGGGCACCTGTAACTAGTTGCTACTGATACTGATGAAATTGTTGAGGCATTTGGTTACATTTCTGTATTTGATTTTGTACATAATCTTATTTAGAATATTGCATATCAGTTTCGTTCACTAATTTCGCAAAATATATGAATTAAGTGACAATAATCAATTCATTGTATAATGGCCACATATTTTTATCGAAACCTACTTTGTAGGGAACGCTTCGTAATATCTTCTGTAAATCGTGACATATCTGCATTATTTTGGTGCCAATCAAATGTTTGGAGCATATACAACTAAGCTTGATGATGTAAAGTTAATCTGTTACTAATATCCATTATCTAAATTGCTGATACATATCCCCCACCCCTTAAAAATAGGCCAAGTTTCAATTGACGGAACTTTGTTCCACCCTCATCTTCCCTATCATCTCTACTTTCTGGTACCAAATAGAAACAAAACAATTTATCTTTATGATTATTACACAAAAGAGTATTTTACTAACATTTAAAGAATGAGATGCTTTGAAAAGAATTATATTGCTTGGACATTATTCACTGTAAAGTGGCCACCACATACTTATATCATGAATATGCATTCACAAACATAGTAAATATGACTAAAACCATAAATGTAGGATACTATCTGTTGCAGTGTGTCTGACTTTCATATCTAACAGGTGTCATTCACTGAGACAACCAAGAAAATCATTGATTAACAGTAAAATAAGATAAATGTAACCAAAATAAATGTCATTTATAACTCAAACTGATAACTAATACCAACAAGTAAATGGTGAAGAGCTTGGAAGTCTAAATCAATATTTGAAATCAACGAAGTTATGTTCATATAAATATCATTATATGTGGAGTATGATGTCTTAGTTGGTGTCTCTTTGTCACTGGCAACAGACAACTACAGAAAAAAACTAGCTTGACAATTTACACATTGCGTTCATGATTCTTCATCATAAAAGATGTCAGCTACGTTGTTAATGTCAATATCCTCTGTATCCAAATCGTCATCGCTGTCGGCTTCTCTGTCTGGCATGATATCAATGAGTTCAGTATATCACCTTTGACCCAGTCAATCTGCAGCTGTCCTGAGTCATCAAGTTTCCAGCCTTTGCCTACTGGACTTGGTATGTCTGGATATGGCACACTGGACGTATTCCAAACATATGCTTGGTAGTTGCATCTGAGGATATGCACGTGCAATGATGACCTGCATGGTGGTAGCAAGCTCAGATCAATACCATCACAACTGGACAAAGTTTGGCCTTTCTTGGGCTGGAATTTTTGTCTAAACATATCATAGCGCAGCTTGTTTATGTCTTTGTAGTTGGCCTTACCATACATACAGCAGACAAACTGTTCAAGTTCAATGAATGTTTCTTCAGAAAGTTCAGCAGTGGTTGCTAGAGAGATTAATGCTGAATGGTATTCAGGATGGGCATCAAGTGTCTTCTTTGGTGTAAGTTTACCTCGGCGAACAAAGGCACTTGTTGTATCGCATCCTGTGAATGCATGAAAAGAGTACATGAGTTTACAGTAATCTGTACCATGTTTGCTAATAACAGCTCTCACATCAATTAGTCTTCTTTTATTTGAAACGCCAGTATCAAATAACACAGACGGATCGATATCTTGAGAAAACTTCAACAGCAATAGGAAGACATCAGTATCTGGTGAACGGACTACAATCACCTTTTCTGTACCAAATGATTTGGCAGTATGGATGCAATGCAGAATGATCCGAGTATCTGCTTCCTCCTGTGAAGAAAATAGATCCTGGACCTGCATGGTCTGAACAGTCAATCCATCCTCACTTGTAAGGAGAGTGCATTCTTCCTTATACACAAAATATATGTGTCTGTTGTGTAATCTAGGGGCATATTTTTCTGTTTGCCATTCACACAACAAAAGTTTGATCAGTTGTTCTTTGTTTGAGTCATTACTCATGAAAGATTTCCAGTCACGAGGTACTTTTGTACTTGCACCTTTGATCAGAAATGTTTGTGATTCACCACGACGCGATCGCTCATAACTCTCTATGGAATTCTCCTTGTATGTGTCTGTAACAAAGTCTACTCTTGGTACCTTTGGCAACTGCTCAAACACCTTGCTTGCAAGTTCCTCAAAGGTAGTAGGCAGGCCAATCAGAGCTTGCAAAATTGCCTTGCCATCTATGATGTACACTGTTTCTTCTACCTTTGGTGCATCAGGAGCTGCAACACCAGTCTCCAGTACATGTAACAATTTTGCTTTGTCTGTCTTCACAGGATGACCATCGGCAGTTGAAAGTGCCCAGGGTATTGGTGCTAATGGGTAGCTTAGTGTCTTCTCCAGGCTGATGCTGTGCTCCTCAGAAAGCATCACCAGCTGTCCAAAGAGGTTTCTTTCAGCTTTAATCTGAATTTGTTTGTTAGTCGCACTTGTAACCTTCTTGACTTAGCTTAAAGAGGCAAATGTGCTCAGTTTGTTTCTTGGGATGGGTTGGTGGAAACTAACTAACTTGCTCTGTAGTCTTTGTGTTATGAACTCACTGAATGCCTTTTCTCCAACTGCATCTACTGATTGTCCAACTGGTAAGAGATCAGAATACATAAGTTCACTTCGGTAGTTGGGTGCCCAGAATTTAACCTTGTGACTAAAATATTTCTCCAACTTATTCTTGAGTTTATAGGTTTTTTAGTTTGGATTGTAAGTTGATGGATGCTGTTCTTGTAAATATAGCAAATATTTCTCTTTCAACATTGTCACACGATCTACGTTGCACCCCTTGATTATATGTTCTTCAACATAATCACAGATGTAGGAGAATGCTTCGCTATGGGCAGCTAAACGTTCAACAGCACTCTGATTCGGCTCTTTATTAACATTTCGCTCCTCTTACGAGTGTAATCTCTGCGACAAGAATTATGATAATGTGCCTCTCGTGCTCGCAAGTCACAGCCTTCAATCTTTCCAAGTAATGTGTAGTTATTTTTATGCTTTGCAGCCTGTAGTATTGACTCAGCTGCAGTTTCTGTAACACACTTTCTTGGAAACTCTCTGACACCCTTGTCTCGTTTTCTGTTTTTTCCACAGAACAGGCACTGATCTGAAGGAAATAAAATTGATGAGGATGATACTAGCTTTCGATTTGAAGTTGAAGGCCTTTCGTCATCTTCAACTGGATGTTGTCGTTTTCTACTTGTGATATGACCAACATTTGTAAACTTTTGATAACACTTCCTGTGTATTCCATGGGTATTTGCATTCAGTGTCTCTGGAACTTCTTCACAGATTTCGTCCATCCTCACATTAGCATCAGCACTAGCTTTGCGGAGCTGCACTGATTCCTTGATCTTTTCAAAGCTCACATCAGTCAGTTTTCGAACAATTTTGTCAGTTTTCTGTTCAGAAAAATGTATAATGCAAGTCCTTTTGGCACACTCTGGAGAGGTTTTTTTCCTCTGACTTTTCTTTTTCCGTAAACTAACTGGACGTTCTGCCATGCTGACTAATTATTACCAGTTGATATTGGATCCTTTGCCTGGAATGAAAATGCATCATAGTATAAGCACAGAACCAATTTCAGAAAGCTGGAAAATATATTGTTATCCATTGACACCAAAATGATACAGTTATGTAACAATTTACAGAAGTTACGGGGAAAAGTGGGTATTGCTGATAATATGTGGCCATTATACAATGAATTGATTATTGTCACTTAATTCATATATTTTGGGATATTAGTGAACGAAACTGATATGCAATATTCTAAATAAGATTATGTACAAAATCAAATACAGAAATGTAACCAAATGCCTCAACAATTTCATCAGTATCAGTAGCAACTAGTTACAGGTGCCCATTTTCGAACAAAAATTAAGGGTAGGGGGTAAAATAGTGGCCCTGGAATACGTAATAATCATTAATTATAGACATACTTATATACCATTGTGTAGCACTTGGTCTTAGCATTATGTTGGTACCAACAATGTTCACTTAGTTTGGATATTAAGGAAGTTAGAGCCAATAAAGCGACACAAAGTAAGTGCGGCTGAAAATGTGAAAATTTGGCGTGCGGTTTGTACAAAAAGTGATAATTTTGCATTTTTGCCACATTTATATGTTTGGAAACACCCGGATATGCTTAAAGGACACCCTAAGGAAGAAAACTAGGGGGGTCGTGAAAATTCCCTGGGGGGGGAGGGTTTCCCTTTCTGGCCCATGTCCTGTCCCTGACCGCGACCACCCCTGAATCCCCTTCCCCTTGAAGGGCGCCTAGACGAGCCTCTGGCTGCTCCTCTAGACTTTGCTCGAAAGGAAGTTGACTGCCCTTCGAACGTTGGGTTGAATGCCGGGGACTGTGTCGACACGGCCTGGGGTACCCACTGGAATGTGGTCGGGGTTTGTGCCACCATCTGGGGCACTGAAGGCATCGGCAATTGCTGTTGCTGTCTAAATGGCTTGGCTGGCCGAGACGGTAGCCTAGTCCTCTTAGTCTTCCTCTTTGGTTGGGGACCCTCATCCGGGGAAGACTTTCTCTTGATAGACAGGCCCCACTTCTGGAGAAAGTTTCTATTCTCCGTGGCGGCCTTATCAACAACTTCTTTGACCAATTCGCTAGGGAAAAGGTCTTTGCCCCAAATGTTGGAGGAGATTAGTTTCATTGGCTCGTGCCTCACCGTAGCCGAGGTGAACACGAACTCCCTACAAGCTCTCCTCGCCCTAACGAAGCTGTAAAGATCCTTCGTCACTGTGGCCAGATGAGTCTTGGCCACTACCATGAACATTTCATGGACCTTAGGGTCACTTGCCATCGTCTCAAGAGTGGTCTGAAGAGACATTGAGGCAGCCAGTCTTTCTTTTGTCTCGAGCTCTCTCCGCAAAAGAAAGTCAGACAGCTTAGGGAGGTTCTCACCGAACTGACGTCCGGCAATATCAGCCTCCAACTTCCCGACTGAGAAGGTAAGATGAACGTCCTTCCAGTCCTTGTGGTCCATAGGTAGGGCCAGCGACAAGGGTTTACACTCCTCCAAGGAGGGGCAAGGCTTGCCAGCCTCGACTGCTTTTAACACAGCCGCAAACCCTTTCTGCAAAAAGGCGAAGGCTCTAGCAGGAGAGGACACAAAGGAAGGGAGCTTCTTACTCAATGCAGCCACCTTTGAGTTCGTGAAGCCCCTCTCTTTCATCGAAGATGAAAGCAAAGCTAGAGCCTTAGCATGGTCCATCACTATGACCTCCTTCGACTCTGTCTCCTCCTTTGAAGCTGGTTCCTTCCTCAACCGGACATAACAGTCCGGATATGACCCTTTGCTGGGCCAGAATTCCACCTCCTCTAGGGGAACTGAACCCAACTTATCCGACATGTCGATCTTCCCAATCGTCATCGGCATGTGCTCAGCATATCTCCATGGGTTAGCATCTGAGCACAAGGGAAGGTCTTTCACATTGAGCCTCTTCTGGGGCCCACGTGATGCTGCAAGTTTCTGCATCTGCAGTTCCATTGCAGCCGCCTTCTCATTATTCTCCTTCTGTATTTGTTGGAGCATTCCAACAATGGAGGAGAGGGCCTGTCCCAGCTCTACTGGGAGAGCGGACGATGTTGAGGGAATAGGTTCAGGGATCTGAACCGGAGCAGCCGACACCTCGTCGGCCTCTTCCTCTACAATGTCTGGGGCTTGATCTTCATCCTGGCCTTCTGCCAGGAGGTCTTCCTCCAGACGCTCGAACACGTCTGACATCCTGTCGTCCAACTGGATGTCTTGCAAGGCGACCGCGACTTCAGCATCCACCGGGATCTGAACTAGGGGGATCCCCTCTTGAGGCTGGGGAATCACTGCATCAGCTGATGCCCTAGGGAAAAGGTAAGCCCTCATCTTCTCACTTGGAAGATAAGGTCCAGAGGTGTTCTTCTGGAAGCCCCTTACCCAGGTACGAAGCTTTTCCCTTGCTATATCCCTTGATTCCGCCGTCCTAGGGGAATCAAAAGCCTCAGTAATCAGGTTAGAGCACACGGTACATACCTGAGGGTCCCAATACCGGAGATCACCCTTGGAGACAGCGCATGCTGCGTGCCTCCTACATAACTCATGTCCGCAGAAGTTCTTACTGCGGACGTTGCAGAAAGCACTTCCGCACTTCGGACGGTCCTCCTGTAAAGAGAAGAAATTTCCATGAGTATCAAGTGAACTACGTATCACTGGATATGCACAGTTTAGCATAACAAATCAGAAAGGAAAGACACACACTTGTGTTTCCCGCACAACCAATTGTTGCAGCCTTCCAGATAATAAAATCGTATGGTTAATCTGTCCTAGAGTAACCAATGACAAATTTCCAGAGGAAACAGGTGGAGCTCACACCTAAGATATGATTTTAAAATACCGGATAATAGACAAGAAAGAACTCACTTTCTTATCTGTAAGGCAACACCAAAGGGCTGTGCAAGACAACACAAAAGTGTTAGAACACAGTGTTGTACCAATACTATACTATAGTTTTCTCCCTACAGTATACGCTATACTGAAGAATACTGGTACAGTATAGAAGGTAATGCGCCGGCCGGCAAGTAACTAGCTTTAAAGTATACTACTTAACAGCTATAAGGCGGCAGAACGCTGGTTCAAATGCATGTGCCAGCCGGCAGTAACTGCCGGCCGGCAACAGCCAATGTCGGCCGGCAGCAAAAGAACCAGAGAACTCCGACTGCCCGGCTGCCAGCCACATAGGCCGGCAGCCGGGTCGGGTACAGCACTAGAAGAAAACAGAATGGATGCCAGGATAAGAGAGTGTACTACCTCAAAGCCCGGCAATCCGAAAGAGTGCAAATAAGGAAGGGGAGAATCTAATTCAGGCTTCCTGACCAATGCCGTCTGGCTCTACAGACAGACATGGATGAGGGACCAAGGGAGGTCCGGGCAGCACTCAAAGCAGAAGACCTTTGCTGGCCGGCACACTCTGCCGGCCGGCAAGGGACTGAGTCAATTCCACATCCTAACCTATACTAGGTCCAGATGTAGAATGACGTACTGTACTGTAACGGCTAGGCCATTACAGAGATAGAGGGGGAAGGGACAAAGAGGGTCCTACCAACCTTGCTTTAGTAAGGAATCACCCGCAGCCAAGAAAACTCATCTTAGCCTAAGGGAGATCCAAGGAGGGAGGCCAGCAATACTTGCCAACCCCCACTGAACCAAAGCAAGGAAGGTGTTGCTACTCCCGGAGAAAGGATCTTATCCTCCCACCGAGAACAGCAACAAGGACTAGTCTGCTAGATCACAAAAGAAGGAATCATCTCGTACAGAAACCTTCGGGAGTGACCTAAGGAGGTTAAGCCTCCCATGTCTGCGTCAGACTAGCGAGGGAGCTCAACCCCAAGCCAGGCAAACACAGACTCAGACTAAAAACTCTGATGTTCTGCCCCTCTCTGAAGCCAGACTTACTGGAACAGGAAGGTACAGTAACACCCCAATATAGTTGTGTCGAAAGTAAATTCAGATAAACCACTAGGGTTAAGCCCAAGGCTTAAACAGAGGGAAAGGGATTATATACCTTCTCCGAAGAAAAGAAAGCAACCGGGGAGTATGAGAAAGTATACTAAGGCTCCATAGGCAACTTAGCCTAGGCACCAAGAGAATCGATTACCTAAATCACCGAAACTCACTCGTATACTATCTTGGAAATAATCAATGTAATCTTAAATGTATAAAACTGCCTAAAGCTTCAATAAAATTTTAAAACACTCGGAAATCCAAAAATCATGCAGGAAAGTACTAGGGCCAAACGACTAGGCTACATGGTCTAGCGTAGGCCAGAATTGGCAAATACAGTACTTCGCCAAAACAAACAATACTAAAAGCACGAATAAGGAAATCCTATGTAACGCTAAATAGCTAAAATTATTAAAGCAAAACAGCCGGGAACGTCGCTCTGGCTAACTAAAACTCATACCTAGCGAGCGACAGCGTCCAGGACGCCTCCGGTAGGCAACGGCTCTTGTAACAAAGATTATTACTATTAATCACTTTAAAAATTACCAAGAGCCTACATTTATACATAAAAGAAATAATACTCAACTTATCAGAGGCAGACGAAGTTGGAGAAAGCATAATAAAGCGATTAAATCCAAGATTTTGCGAGAAACACAGGAAAAAACACCGAGTTGTTAAGCTATGCAAAAAGGAATACAGATGGCGCCAGAATCGGCGCAATGCACGCTTACGAAACGGGAGAAGAGAGAGCCTTGCGAACGGCTCTCCTTTTTCTTTCTCGTTTTCGTTTTCTTGCCAATTGACCCCTTCGAAGTGTTATCTCTGTTCGGGGTGCAGATTGCCATGTGGCGTGTCAAGAATACGTCCTCTGATATTTCGCGATATCCCTGGTACTTTCATTAGGGATATTCGCTCCAGGAGTTAGAATTCTGGGTACCTTAACCCTGGATAGGTACGGTCCTCGGACACCCCTTTAAGGGTATACTCGGACGCGAACGACCCCGACGCCAAAAAAAATTCTTGAAAAATCAGTTTTTGCAGTAACCTCCTTTTTTCTTTTGCCAAAAAAAACTTCAATGAATGCTTAAAACAACTGTAAAGATAAATACTACTCATCTGCAGAAAAACTATTTATTATAAATATTTTAAAAAATTAAGTAGAAAAAAAAAGACCTGACATAAAAATTCATAAAAAAAAAGTTTATACATATATACACAAATCCTTTTAGGAATTGATTCTTGAATGTTTAGGACACATCTTGATGTATTTTGGATGAAGTCAGACCCATGGAGGTGAAGATCTGAAATGAGAAAAAAAGGGTAACTTTTTTTGGCCAAAAAAAATTGTCCAAATTTCATGAATTTTTTTGGGTACCCAAATGAAATAGGAAGTGGCTAATTTTTTTAGGGAATAAACATATGTTATCCTAAAATAGAAATATGTAAAAAAATCTTCATTATTTTGTAAATTACATTTATATCAGGGGCCATATCTAAAGGTAATTTTTTGAGTACTTGGAAATTTCGTAAAAAAATACATATATTTAATATATAATATGATATTTATGCAGGTAAAAATATACAAAAATATCACAAATTCTATAGGGAACAAGAATATATATAGATAGGGCAGCTTACGCTTCGGATATGTCCACAAAATGGCCGCCAACCACACTGATTCAGACTCCCTAATCTGCCACTTGAAATGTAGGAAGGGTATGTCAATTTCAAGGTGTTATTTACTAATCTAATTATTATTGGATATGCATAAAAATTGTATGGTGGGTTGCTGGATAATTGTCGATTATTTTACGACTATAAAATTAAAATTCTGACCCAAAAAATTTTTTTTGAAGGGAAATAAAATCGAAAAAAAAAATGTAAAACAATATTTTAGCTAAAAAAATTTGATGATATTCAATCAAAAAAAAAGTAAACAAAATTTTCCGACAAATAAACATCTAGAGGAATCATTACTCTGTGATAGTTCCTTAGTACGTAGTAATTTTGAAAGAATTGGGAAAAAACGAAAAAATGGCAATCACCGGAAAATCGAACACATACCTATATATACGCCATATCTGGCTAAAAAAAAGATAGGCATGGGTAGCCAGATCATCTAGAAACACTTTCCAACACTATAAAAATATAAGTTTTGCGACACTACTTGCCAATTCCTTACGGTAACATGACTAAGCAAAAAAATGCAAAACAAATAAAAAGGGGCACTCGTGGAAAAATGGCCATTCTAATATACGGCATTTCAGCCACGTGCTAGGCAAACCATCAAGGCATATTTTCCGACAAATAAACATATAAATGAAATATTACTCTGTGATAGTTCCTTAGTACGTAGTAATTTTGAAAGAAATGGGAAAAAACGAAAAAATGGCAATCACAGGAAAATCGAACACATACTTATATATACGCCATATCTGGCTAAAAAAAAAATAGGCATGGGTAGCCAGATCATCTAGAAACACTTTCCAACACTATAAAAATATAAGTTTTGCGACACTACTTGCCAATTCCTTACGGTAACATGACTAAGCAAAAAAATGCAAAACAAATAAAAAGGGGCACTCGCGGAAAAATGCCCAACATTCTAATATACGGCATCTCAGATAAAAAAAAAGACATGCACGTGTTAGCCCAACCATCAAGGCACACTTTCTAACACATAAACATGAAAAAAAAATCAATAATATACGGCAACTCCTTACTACGTAGTAAATTTTTACAAATATTGAAAAAAAAACAGAAATTGGCAACCGCAGTTAAATACCCAATATACCAATAACTACGTCGTATCTGACAAAAACAAAATCACGCATGGGTAGCCAGATCATCTAGACACACTTTCCAACATTAAAAAAGCAAAAGTTTTACGACACTATTTCGCAATATCTTACGGAAAAATGACTTGGCAAAAAAATTAAAAAAAATTAAAAAGGGACACTCGCGGTAAAATGCCCGACATTCTAATATACGACATCTCAGATAAAAAAAAAGACATGCACGTGTTAGCCCAACCATCAAGGCACACTTTCTAACACATAAACATGAAAAAAAAATGAATAATATACGGCAATTCCTTACTACGTAGTAATTTTTACAAATATTGAAAAAAAAAACAGAAATTGGTAACCGCAGTTAAATACCCAATATACCAATAACTACGTCGTATCTGACAAAAACAAAGTCATGCATGGGTAGCCAGATCATCTAGACACACTTTCCAACACTAAACAAGCAAAAGTTTTACGACACTATTTGGCAATATCTTACGGAAAAATGACTTGGCAAAAAAATTTAAAAAAATGAAAAAGGGGCACTCGCGGTAAAATGGTCCTCGTGGTGATGAACGACATTTTAACTAAAAAAAAAAAACATGCACATGGTAGCCAAACAATCCACCAAGACTTTCCATAACTGATAACCTATACAAGTTGCACCATTCTACGACAATTTCATAATACGTAATAACTTTGATAATTATGCAAACTACCTCAGAAGGGTAAACTCGGACGCGAACGACCCCGACGCGTCTCAGAAATCGGGAAAGGAGTACAGCTACAGCAATGCACATCTGGACACTACTAGAGCGTGTAGGGGAGACACCTCCTGCAGGTCGATCACCCACAAATTCAGTCACAGGGGTGAGTCACGTGAGAAAAACCTGTTTTTTTTGACGCTCGGGGTCGTAAACGACCCACCGTACCTATCCAGGGTTAAGGTAAATTCTCTGGGAATATCGCCGTAGTTGTAATATACCCTAGGAAGCTACCCTATAGGAACTTCCATCAGGACGACATGGCTTGAGCCCAAAAATATATACATATCGCGGATTTTCCGGAAAATTCGAAAATACCGCGAAATCTGAAGACCCCCAAATACGATATTTCGTTACCTGTAATTCCATTAATACTGTAATTAGTAATATCTGCTCTTACTGATTGTTCATTGCATTACATATGATATATAATTCAGTACAGAAAGAAATAAAACGCGAAAAGATAATGTGATCATACGATAATTCAGTACTGTATACAGTACGTAGTAAAATTAAATCGAACATGAACCGCAAATCAGATGCAGTCATACCATATTAGAATGGTGTAAGGCTGCTGATGGCTACTACTGTACTACAAATGTAATGGATGTGCTTCTTTTCCATGAATCTTTTGTATGTATACGTACGTAGTACTGCATCCAATAATATTCTTTGTTGCAAAAATCACATTTCGAATAAGCGTACGAGAGAGAGAGAGAGAGAGAGAGAGAGAGAGAGAGAGAGACACACACACACACATCCTACAAAAGAATAAAATACCATACGTAAAGCTATTATTATTATTGTTATTATTATTATTATTGTTGTTGTTGTTAATAAAATTATTATTGTTATTATTATTATCATTATTATTATTATTATTATTACTGTATTATTATCATTATTTATTATTATTATTATTAATACTGTACGTACAGTATACGCGGGGTATCTTATACTTTGAGTTGGTAACCTACGCATCATATAAGACGGGTTGTGATTGGTTCAAGCGCTGATAGATGACGAATCAGAACTCAAGTTTTGTTATCTAGCCTGTGATTGGTGTTTTGCCCGCATCTCCAACCCGCAGCATTTAGGTTCTCGCGGGCCCGCGTCATCTAGGTTCTCGCGGGCCCGCGTCGTCCACTTTCTCTTACGCCGTATCGCTGAGTAGACGTTCTTAAGTTTGTGAAGTTTAATCTGTGCTGTGTGCGACTGTTTTAAGTTGAAATTTTTGTTGAACTTTCTGTGTAAATCCTACTGTACAATGCCTCCCAAGCATTCTGCTTCTACTAAGGCTGGGAGTGAGCCTAAACGCCACCGAAGGATGATGACGATTGCTGAGAAGGTGATGCTTCTCGATATGTTGAAAGACGGTAGAAGCTACGCGGCCGCAGCGCGCCATTTTGGAATCAACGAATCCACTGTTCGCTATATCAAGAAGGACGAGGCGAACATTAGAAAGACGGCTGCAATCACCTTTAGCAGATCAGCGAAGCGAGTCGTTACAACGCGTAATAAAACGATCGTACGCATGGAAGGTGCTTTAGCTGTGTGGATTGCCGACTGCCGGAAGAAGAAAATAGCCTTGAATACGAACACCATCCGAACAAAGGCTTTGAGCTTGTATGAGAATTTTGCGGCAAAGGAACCTCAAGACGACGACGGCAACCATGCTGAAGAAGATGATGATGCAGATGAACCTCAACCAGGGACATCCACTGATTCCCAGCCTCAGAAACAACGTTTTTCCGCCAGCAAAGGATGGTTTGCGAAGTTTCAGAAACGCTTCGCCCTGAAAAGCGTTTCCCTGCATGGCGAGGCTGCTTCGGCTGACACTGCCGCTGCTGAAACTTACGTGAACCAGACGTTCAAGAATATTATCGCCGAAGGTGGATACAAGCCGGAACAAGTCTTTAATATGGATGAGACCAGCTTGTTTTGGAAGAGAATGCCGTCACAAACTTTCCTGTTCAAAGAGGAAGCCAAAGCCTCTGGCTTTAAAGCATTCAAGGATCGCATTACCCTCGTGATGTGTGGCAATGCTGCTGGATTTTTGCTAAAGCCGGGGCTTATTTATAAGTCGAAAAATCCTCGCGCTTTGAAAAATAAGAATAAGAATCTCCTTCCTGTGTACTGGATGCATAATCCAAAAGCATGGATTACAAAGATGCTGACCTCCAACTGGTTCCACCAGTGTTTCATCCCGCAAGTCAATGAATATCTCGTAGAGAAGGGCTTGCCATTCAAGATCCTTCTCCTTATGGATAACGCTGGTGGAAACGCAACTGACCTGTCGCGTGAGGGCGTTCAGGTTGAGTTCCTGCCACCCAACACCACGTCATTAATTCAACCGATGGACCAGGAGGTTATCAGGGCGTTCAAGGCCCTCTACACGAAGAATACCTTGGCGGACCTCGTTGCGTGTGTGGATGCTGCCCAAGATGATGAGGATGAAGATTTTAACTTGAAGGCATACTGGCGGCAGTACACCATAGCCACGTGCCTGAAGAATATCCAGAAGGCACTTCAAGAGATGAAACCTGCAACTGTGAATGCGAGCTGGAAGAAGTTGTGGCCCGATATTGTCTACGACGACGAGGGATTTACTCCGTCGGAAATCCAACACTCTGCAATACGCAAATCTGTGCAGTTGGCTGCCATAATTGGAGGTGACGGGTTTGGCGACATGACGACTGAAGACGTCGACGAGTTGTTGGACTGCCATTCCCAGCCGCTAACTGACGCAGACTTCGAAGACCTGACGAAATCGGCAAGCGAAGAAGAGAGTGAAACCCAGGAAGAGACCCAAGAAAATGTCGAAGAAACGGGCTTAACACTAGAACGGCTTGCCAAGGTCTGCAACCATATAAAGGAGGTGAAAGAAATGTTGCAAGAGTGGGACGAGGATATGGTTCGGTCTATGCAATTCTCCAAGGTCGATAACATCATGACTCCCTACAGGATGCTCTTAGATAGATAAAAGAAGCAGCGGCAACAACTTCCGATCACAATGTTCTTCCAGCCTCGCAAAAAATAGCCAGTTCCTCCTGCTAGTACGCCTTCGGAAGAAATTGAAGAAGTTGAAGAGGTGTCCAAGGAAAAGACACCTCCGTCTGAAGAGACGTGAAATACTATCATTGGCTGCACAATAGAAGACATCATCAGCTTCATCATCATCATTTCTACTGTGCAGCAAATTCATCGCCATCATCATTCAAGTTTTTCTTGAACTTCTTTCGTGGTGAGTACAGTAACAATCTTTATTTTTTACTTTAATATTCTAACATTTTAATATTTGTGCCTGTTTTATAGTTTAGTACTGTATACATTAAGTTAAAGGGAAGAATTTAAAAGTCTACATGTAACCTATCATATTTTTTTTGTTTAAAATTTACATTTACGTACGTAAAACAATCTCTCTCTCTCTCTCTCTCTCTCTCTCTCTCTCTCTCTCTCTCTCTCTCTCTCTCTCTCTCTCTCTCTCTCTCTCTCTCTATCGTAAATTGATTTTTTTTGTTTAAAATTTACATTTACAGTACGTACGTAAAACAATCTCTCTCTCTCTCTCTCTCTCTCTCTCTCTCTCTCTCTCTCTCTCTCTCTCTCTCTCTCTCTCGTAAATTGTTTTCCTGCTTTGCTACGTACAATATGTACTGTACAGTACTGTATGATTTTTTTTGGGCTCAAGCCATGGCGTCCTGATGGAAGGTTCCTTTTTGGTAGCTTCCTTGGGTATATAACTACTAAATATTCCCAGAGAATTTAACCACAGGTTATCACAGAATTCTAACTTCTGGAGCGAGTATCCTAAAGGTTTCCCTTTAAGACATCGTATATCAACAGGGGACGCATGTATTAACGCGCCACATAGCAATCTACACCCTACATAGAGTTAACACTTCGAAGTGTAGGGGCGGAGAATAGCTGGGGAGCCGTTCCACAGCTAATCTCGTTCGTGGCTACTTTTGGTACTCGAGACGTAAACAAACGGGCGCCATTGCTAAATGACGTCACGTCCGTCCTCATCCTTCGTTTAGTAGCTTGCCTTACTAGTCGGACTTTTCCCTGTGCGTACTTTATCGACTTGCATCTTAGCCATGTCTCTACCCTCGGCCTCGCCTTCTTCTGGAAAGTTGAGTACAAGGTTCCAGTATTGTTTAAATAAGCTCTGACCGTAAAGTAACTTTTACTTTTCGAGATATTTGATGTTTTGTGGCAGAGCTGTGCCTCGACCGGACCCGCCATTTTATGGCGTCGCTGTTGTTTTGCATGCCTTATTTAGCTAGCCTCAACAGCGTTTTCCGGCCTCATTAACTAATCGATACTATTAGTTATTTAGTCTTCATAGCTAGGAACTTTATATATCGTGTTTTGACGCCTTGTTATCGGTCATCATCTGACCCAATACCAGTTAGCTAGTCTAGCCCCTAGGCCAGAGCGCCTAACATCAGTGTTCATGCATGATATATTTCAGTGATCCTAGGTTTAATTATAAAGATAGTGGCATTATTTTACAATACTATTGACTGTGATGCAAGTGTTTTCGCCTTCAGGGACCATATAGGGGACAGGTTAGATAGTGTGCCTTTCTAACCTAACCTACAAGTAGAACCCCTAAATGCTTCCTTCATCCCCTGCCTTAGGGCATCCCCTCTGTGTAGCATTGCTCCCCCTACCACGTAAGGGGATCAAGCTCATATCAGAGTATATATCGCTTCTCTGTCCTCCCTAAGGGAATGATCCCCCCTTAGGGTTGCGTCCTAGAATGAGGAACGGCTAGTCCTTCCTCTATTGCTGGGGCTAGGTCTCCGACCTTTCCTGCAATAGCGATACGTCTTTCATCCTTCCTAGTTCAGGGCGTAACATCCCTGCTCTAGGTTAGGTTTTGGGGGAGTCAGTTCTGTGCCTTGCTGAAACGATACCCATGCACCGTTCTCAGACAGGCTGCCTTACCTTAGGCTAGGGAGCGTCCTCCCTTCCTTGGTGGCCGCTTTGGTACAGAGCCTCCTCCATAGAAGACCCTTCTCTTCTCCCCTCCCCACCTATCTCTTGTATGGCCTAGCCTATACTTAGGTTAGTCTATACCCATCTGTCCCCTGTCCTACAACTCCTCCTTAGGGTGGAGTGATAGGGCTACCTTGAGCTCCTGTGGCAGTCCGCTCTGATACATATACCCTTCATAGTGTCCTATGGGGTTAGCCACTGGATGCGTTTTGTCCGCAGGGGTTCTCCCCCCCCTCTTGGGTGTTCCCTAGCCCTCCCTTGGGCTACCTTGGCTCCTGGTCCTCTGCGGTCCCTGCTTCTGGGTGATAGGGCTAGCCTCTAATCATGGGTACACTCACTCAGGTGGGATGTCTTGGGGTCCGTGGCCGTACCCCTACATCCCTCCCTCTGTCTCTTTCACTATCCTGGTGCCGGTCCCTTGCCGCCTCCCCTGTCGGTGATACCCACCTCCTACCTTGGTGACTTATCCCTTGCCCTCTGGGCCGCCAGTCCTCCGCGTGCCGGGGGACTGCCGCCTCCCGCCGGGGTCCAGCCGATGGCCTTCCCTCTTACCTCATAGCTTCGGTCGTCCGTCCACCGGTCCGGCCCCCGGAGTTCCGGCATCCACTGCCGGCAGTCTGGTTCTGCTATAACCATCCTTGTCCCTGTCACCAAGCCGGCAACCTTCGGCTGCCGGATCCGCCGCTCCCCGCCGGCGTGCCGCCGCCACCCTGGTATTACCTCTGACTTTTATATTTGTCTTCCCTAATGCCAGAAACTCTGCTGGAGCGGCCTCTGGCGTTCCGTCGGTCTGCCGGAGCCTTCCGGAGGCGTCAAGGCGACTTGCACCCCTTCTACTAGCTATCATCTCATGTTGATAGCCCTACATCGCAACCAGATGGTTTGATTATGTAAATGGATAGGTATTATCTTACCGCTCTATTAGTAACCATGCTGTCTTCTTGTATATCACAGATTTCCAGCATGCTGTGTGTATCTTAGCACGGCTGGTTGCCGGAAACCGTTACCCTATGGGATCTTCTACGTTCCCAATTCTAGCGTCTGAGTGGCCTCAGTCCCAGTTTTATATCCTTGACAATTCCCAATAGAATTCCCACTGCCTTCCTGGCACTCCATGTCGAATTCTGTCCTGTGCCTTCGGTCACAACAAATTGTCTATGGATAAGGTCACGGTAACCAGCCGGGCGGGTTACACGGAGTATGTGTCTATCTCCTTCTTTTCCGCCCATTCTCTGATCATCACACTTAATTTTAAGTTAAAGATTAATCATTTAATATTTAACTTTAGAATAGAAGTCATCCTTATGACTCCCCCATACTCATGTTCTCTTTCTCTTACAGGAGGAGCAACTGAAGTGCGACCACGGCTTCTGTGCAGTGAAGCGCCCGCACTTTTATGGGCACACGGCGTGTAGGACCCACGCCCCTTGTGCAAACAAGAAAGGTGATCTGAAGTTCTGGGACCCGCAGAACTGTACGGTCTGCCAGGAACGCCTGGTCGATGCGTTCAATAACCCTCCTTCCGCGGAGGTTAGGGACGCTTCTTGGGAGAAGCTACCCAGATGGGTGCGTGGCTTCCAGAAGAACGCCACTGGACCGTACCTTGCCACTGAAGACTTGAGGGCCTTACTTTTCCCAAAGGCATCCCCAGACTCTGTGGTCCCCAAGGATCAGATCCCCACCGTCCAGATCACGGTGGAACCCGATGTTATCATGGCCCAGTCCATGCACGAGTGTCGCCTGGATACCGACAACGCGGAGCGTATGTCGGAGGTTTCGGAGACAACGGAGAGGAACCTCATGGCCGAAGAGTTGGACTATGAGGAGGACCAAGTGGAGTACACCGAGTCGGAGCAGGAGGTCGCTCCGCCTTCCACCACCGCCCCAATTCCTACACCGACGGAAGTATCTCTCCCGTCTACCTCCGCCACCCCGGACCCCATCCCAACCGCCCAGGAGAGGTTCCGTATGCTTGAAGCACTTATGGACAAGAAACTCCGTGAGACACACGAGTACATCAGGACCATGGGAAGTTCCAAGGAGCCGAAAAGGATTTCGGTTAAGGACCTCCCAGCATGCTCGCACGCCAACCCCTGGAGGTATGCCGAGCATATGCCCATCGCAACGGGCAGAATCTTCATCAGCGAGAAGGTCGGCTCGGTTGCCCTGGAAGAAGTGGAGTTCTTCCCGAGCTTTGAGGCTTATCCGGACTGTTACGTCCGGCTTCGATCCGAACCTGCCTCTAAAGAAGAGACCGAACCTAAGGAGGTGATAGTGTTCGATCTCCCGAAGGCCCAGGCTATGCTGGCCAACGCTTTTAAAAGTAGGGGTTTTACCTGCTCAAAGCTTCCGGCACTGAGCAAGAAGCACCCTACCTACGTCGCACCTGATGATGCGATCCTCCCCTTTATGGAAAAGGCCTTCGCTGCGGTTCACAAGGCAGTGGAAGAAGGGAAACCTTGCCCTGCACTGGAGGAGTGCAGACCCTTCTCCCTGGTGACTCCCCCCGATGTTCAACACTGGAAGGATATCCAGCATACCTTCGTGGTGGGAAAACTACATCCTGACGTTGCTGGACGTCAGTTTAATGAAGACCTCCCGAAACTTAATGACCATCTCCTTCGTCGGGAACAAGACACAAAGGAAAGGCTCGCCGCATCCATGTCCCTCCAAGTACAACTTGACGTCATGGCTGGTGACACTAGAGTCCCCGACCACTACATGGTGCTCGCCAAGACGCATATGGCGACTCTGGTCAAGGACCTGTACAGCTTCATGAAGGCTCGGAGAGCCTGTCGTGAATTCATGTTCTCAAGTGCCACAGTGAGACACGAACCCCGGAGGCTGACTTCCTCCAACATCTGGGGTAAACACCTCTTTCCCTCTGATCTTGTGAAAGAGATTACCGACAAGGCCGCCACTGAGAACAGGAACCTTCTCCACAAGTGGCGCATGTCGAAGAAGAGGAAATCCTCTCAGGACGATGGCCCTCAACCTAGGAGGAAATCCTCCAAGCCAAAACCCCAGCAACGTCAACAGAGACGGCAGTTTCCGGGACCCGCTACTCCCCAATTGGCTGCTCAGCCACAGCAGACCTTTCAACTGGTCACCCAACCAGTCTTGTCCCAGTCACCGGTTTTCACCCCTGCCTTTGAGCAACAGACGACTACCTTTCGTCCCAAAGGTAGAGGCTCAAGCAGAGGTGCAGGCAGAGACGCATCTCGCCGTCCCTCCAGAGGCAGAGGAGGAAGGGGAGCTAGCGGCCAAGGCAGTAAACCCTCGGGACACCAGAAGCAATGAAGTGCTTCCGGTGGGAGGAAGACTCCGCCAATTCCAGGATCGTTGGACCTTCGATCCCTGAGCACACAGCATCGTCAAGAAGGGTCTAGGCTGGAGTTGGACTCAACCACCCCCAACCTTCCAGCAATTCTTCCAACAATCAACCCCCCTTCTGGAAGAATATGTCCTAGATCTCTTGAACAAGAAGGTGATAAGGAGGGTAAAGTCAACCAGGTTCCAAGGGAGACTGTTTTGCGTCCCCAAGAAGGACTCCGACAAGCTCAGAGTCATTCTAGACTTATCCCCCCTCAACAAGTTCATAGCGAACAACAAGTTCAAGATGCTGACTCCTCAACAGATAAGGACCCTTCTGCCTCGAGGTTCTTACACGGTCTCCATAGACCTGGCGGATGCTTACTGGCACGTTCCAATGAACCACCACGCTTCCTCCTACCTAGGATTTCGACTCCAAAGGAAAAGCTACGCCTTCAGGGCCATGCCCTTCGGCCTCAACGTGGCCCCTCGGATCTTCACAAAGCTGGCGGACGCCATAGTACAACAGCTCCGCCTCCAAGACGTCCAGGTGATGGCCTACCTCGATGACTGGCTAGTCTGGGCTCCATCGCCTGAGGATTGTTTAAGATCCTGCAGCAAAGTCACCCAGTTCCTAGAACACCTGGGATTCAAGATAAACGCGAAGAAATCTCGCCTCTCTCCAGCTCAGAAGTTCCAATGGTTAGGAATCCAGTGGAACCTTCAGTCACACCGCCTTTCCATTCCCCAGAAGAAAAGGAAGGAAATAGCAGGGTCTTTCAAAAAACTGCTGAAATCCAAACGGATCTCAAGACGTCAGCAGGAACGAGTTCTAGGCTCTCTACAGTTCGCCTCAGTGACAAACCCAGTGCTTCGTGCACAGCTAAAGGATGCCGCGGGAGTCTGGAGACGTTCTGCATCCATCGCTCGAAGAGACCTCAAGAGACGGCTCCCAAACAGACTTCGGCTTCTCCTCAAGCCGTGGTCGGAAGCAACGGCCCTGAAAAGGTCCATCCCTCTTCAACACCCACCTCCATCACTCAACATCCACACGGACGCTTCGCTGGAGGGTTGGGGATGTCACTCCCACCAAAAACAGGCTCAAGGCACATGGTCTCCCCTATTCAAGACGTTTCACATCAACATCTTGGAGGCCATGGCGGTCCTTATAACACTGAAGAAACTCTCCCCGCCTCCCTCGATCCATATTCGTCTAACCCTAGACAACTTGGTGGTAGTTCGATGTCTCAATCGCCAAGGCTCAAGATCGCCCCAGATAAATCAGGTTCTTCTGACAATCTTCCGTCTGGCAGAGAAGAAGAAGTGGCACCTGTCTGCAGTTCACCTACAAGGATTCCGCAACGTGACGGCGGACGCTCTATCCCGGACAAGCCCGATAGAGTCAGAATGGTCTCTAGACGCAAGATCATTCTCCTTCATCTCTCACCAAGTCCCAGAACTTCAGATCGATCTCTTCGCAACGAGCGACAACAATCAACTTCCTCGATATGTGGCCCCGTACGAGGACCCCAAGGCAGAGGCAGTGGACGCCATGTCACTGGACTGGAACAGATGGTCCAAGATCTACCTGTTCCCTCCCACCAACCTACTGCTGAAAGTCCTCTCCAAGCTGAGAACCTTCAAAGGGACAGCGGCCCTAGTGGTTCCCAAGTGGCCCCGGAGCAATTGGTACCCCCTGGTCCTGGAGCTGCAGCCCACGCTGATCCCTCTCCCGGGCCCAGTTCTCTCCCAGCAAGTACAGAAGTCGACTGTCTTCGCTTCATCATCGAAAATCAAGGACCTTCATCTCATGATTTTCTCTCCCTAGCCGCGAAGAAAAGGTTTGGGATCTCGAAGAAAAGTCTAGACTTCCTCGAGGAATACAAGACCGAATCCACAAGACGGCAATACGAATCATCCTGGAGAAAATGGGTCTCATTCGTCAAGGCAAAAAATCCTACGGAAATCACCATTGATTTTTGCATGTCCTTCTTTATTCACCTTCATGGACAGGGCTTGGCAGCCAACACGATTTCTACTTGCAAATCGGCCTTGACTAGACCACTGATGTATGCCTTCCAGATTGATCTGTCCAACGACATCTTCAATAAACTGCCGAAAGCATGCGCTCGTCTACGCCCAGCATCCCCACCGAAACCGATCTCCTGGTCTCTGGACAAGGTGCTCCATTTTGCCTCCAACTTGGACAATGATTCATGCCCTCGCAAGGATCTGACTTAAAAAGTTATATTTCTTTTTGCTCTTGCCTCAGGAGCCCGAGTCAGCGAAATAGTGGCATTATCAAGGGAAGAGGGTCATATCCTGTTTACTGACTCAGGAGACCTTACCCTCTTCCCGGATCCGACGTTTCTCGCCAAAAACGAATTACCCACCAAAAGATGGGGCCCTTGGAGAATATGCCCCCTGAAAGAAGATGCCTCTCTATGTCCAGTAGAGAGCCTCAAGGTCTATCTTTGCAGAACTTCGGACTTTGGTGGAGGCCAACGCTTCAAAGGAGAAACATCGGGCAGCGACCTGTCACTGAGACAACTAAGAGCGAAAATCACCTACTTCATTCGCAGAGCGGATCCTGACAGTACACCCACCGGTCATGATCCTAGAAAAGTTGCATCGTCTCTGAATTTCTTTCAGAATATGGATTTCGAAAGCCTTAAGAGTTTCACAGGCTGGAAATCTTGGCGCGTTTTCTTCAAACATTATGCGAAACAAGTGCACAAAGTCAAACATTTTGTGGTAGCCGCAGGTAGTGTTATGAAACCTGCACCTAACTCTGCATAGAACAGTGAGTTACTTGGGACTCTAACTCTACGGGTGCCTATTTTGACCCTCGAGTGATACGTAGTGATTTCAAAAACACTTAGTGCTTTTCATATACTGTTCTTATCCCAGGTGAAATGTCATAGTCGTCACATGAGTGCCGCATGCCTAGAGCATGATGTGTTTTACTTTTAAAGACTGACGTTCCTCTGGAACGAGTGCCTACTAATACATTTGAAATTCTCTTTCAGATTCAAGAGCACGTCTTTCATTACTATGTACATTATAATTTGTTGTAAATTACTTTTACATATTTATTGCATTTCATTAATATACTCTGCAATTGTGAAATAAAATTTCTATTTTATTACTTGTGCGTCTCAATCCGCTCCTACTTATACTATGAAATACACGTCTGTCATAGTTTTATTATCCCCTTCCTCTTATGGTTGATGAAGATTACTAAGGTTACAACCCTTATTATATACTCACCTGTGCAATGTAATATTCCTACACGAATACTTACTTACTTCATATCTTAGAGACCAGACAATTCTCCATTAACATACAGTGCCTAACCACCACTTGTCTGCCCTTGAGAATGTTCCTATATGAATGCCAACCATTCAGTCTTGTCTCCAAGTTCTTCAGGTTCTTCCAGCAAGGTGAGTAGCCCTTCGATGACCACTTTGATCTCGGCATGGCCCGTGGGAACTTCACTGCTAGGGGGGCAGGAAGTTCTCTTCCCTACGGTTCTTCTATTAAGATTACTATGCTAACCTGTTCAAAGCCCTTGGCACTTACTCTAAAAGGGGAAAATCTACCACGATACATTGATTCTCTGGTATTCTTCCATCAGGACGCCATGGCTTGAGCCCAAAAAACGGATTTTGAGCGAAGCGAAAAATCTATTTTTGGGTGAGATAGCCATGGCGTCCTGATGGACCCTCCCTGCTACTTCGTCCAGTTTTTCAGGTCCCACCCTGCTCTGCTGTATCATGGTGATCGGCAAGCAACTGGCTTCAGGATGAGGACGGACGTGACGTCATTTTCATCATGCGCGTTAAATGCCTTGTTTGTTCTGAGAGTGGTTTTTTTTACTGAGCGTACAGTACTTTATGACGCCGTCGTTTCAGGCGGCGTCATAAAGAAAAACATTTCATTTTGAAGTCCTAAGAAAAATTAAGTAAAACATTGGTAATAACAAAATCAACATACTGTATAATCAATATAATCGATGCAAAAACTAACCTATACATATATGTGTACACTAAATGAGTTTGTTTCTTCATTATGATCAGAGATGAACGTAAACAAAACATTGGTTTCCATTTTTTATCGTGCTTTTTAGCGTGTTTAGGAAACGCATGATATAAAATCGCCTTTAATATTTGTGCCTGTTTTAGTTTAGGGTACTGTAGTACATGCATTAAGTGTTCTGTACATTAAAGGGTAGTTTGTTAACAGTACTACGTACAAGGGAAGGTTTTAAAAGTCTGAATATACATGTTAAATAAATAGGTAAATATGATGTCACTACTTCGCGGATTTTCACCTATCGCGGCCGGGTCTGGAACCTATCTACCGCGATAAACGAGGGTTCACTGTATAGGCCTACCAGCGGTGGTAGTCTACAGTGGTAGGCTACCACCACTGGTAGTGATGATAGTAAGCACAGTTCAGAACAAAGCACTTCGCTTCGCAACATGCATCAACACACTGACTCTTAAGGAGTCACTGTACACTGTATAGTAGGCATGCCATTCTAAATTTTTATTATATTTTATTTTCTATTATATGCTAGTAATTGTCCGTGACACGCATACACACATGCACGCACACAAGTACAATAATATTATATGATTATTTTCTAATAAAGAGAGGGAGGGGAGTTAGGAAGCAATTTGGTTGCTTTGACGTGCATACGGAAAGATCGGTGCAGTACCTGTCTGGGTCATGTTGCATAAAACGCACTCAGCCGACAGCTAGTCAGTAGTGTACAATGTCCAGTGCTACCAAATGTACGATATAAAATCTATATTATTATAAATAAAACAAGTAGGACTACAATGATTTGGTCCCTTCGTACCATGCACGATACCATCGTTCGGTTTTGCACTGTAATTTAACTACATCCCTGGTATTATTATTGATTTTATAAATTTATAGATTATTCCCTTTTACTTACAAAAGGATTGCAAGAAATGTAATGTAAAATAATTGTATTTGATTGTTTTTATTTACTCTCTCTGTCTCTCTCATTTAAACAGCCGGACATAGGCAAAATGACGTGCGTTTGTGTGTAATTATTAAAATTTGTTTTTTTTCATTTGTGTCTCACTCAATAATATGTACTGCTTGATAGCTGCGCCTGTCCTGGAATTATAAAACATTCCCAAGTCCATTTTACATTCATATAACTTCCATAATTTTTTTTATTTTACTATTTTATTCTCTCATAAGAAAATTAGTCAGATACATATTGTGCTAAAGAATAAAGTTCTTTGTATTTTGACTACATACCACCAGAAGCAAAAGAACATTTGTTAGCATATAATAAATGCCAAACCGTATAGTGAGAGTGATCCTAATTATAGCCTACGTGTGAGGATGATTTGGTGGCCTCTTCACGGTCCCCGAGAAGCCTTTGCGGTCCCCAAGGGGACCGCGGACCCCAGTTTGAGAACCACTGCGCTAAGAGTGACTGACCTGGCGCACCATTACGAGAGGAGTACATCGACTACATGTACCATCCTTAAGCAGAAGGATGCTACAAAGAGCACCAAGCCTTCCAAAGGAGTAACCATCCTTTCCAAGCTGCGTAGTGATAGTCACGACGAGATTGAGAGGCTTCTTTTGATCTGGATAAAGGAGAAACAGTTGGCGGGAGATAGCGTGACCGAGACGATCATATGCGAGAAGGCCAGTAGAATCTATGATGACTTGAAAGGGAAGCAAGCAGCCGAGAAAGGGGAGACTTCGACGCCAGAGGAAACCTTCAAAGCCAGTCGAGGCTGGCTGGATAATTTCAGGAAACGGACTGGGATACACTCGGTTGTGAGGCATGGGGAAGCAGCAAGTTCTGACGCGAAAGCTGCAGCGGACTTCGTCACAACCTTTGCCTCAGTTATCGCCCGACATGGTTTCATCCCCCAACTAGTTTTCAACTGTGATGAAATTGGCCTTTTTGGGAAGAAAATACCCAGAGGACTTTCATCACGGCAGAGGAGAAGAGACTACCAGGCCATAAACCCATGAAGGGCCGATTAACTCTAGCCTTGTGTGCCAATGCCAGCAGTGACTGTAAGATCATGCCACTGCTGGTGTACCACTCTGAAAACCCACATGCTTTCAAGAGCCAAAGGATCTTGAAAGAAAAACTGCAAGTGATGTGGCGCACTAATGCTAAGGCTTGGGTTACCCGGCATTTCTTCACAGAATGGGTTAATCTCTGCTTTGGTCCGGCAGTCAAAAAATATTTGGCCGAGAAAAACCTGCCATTGAAATGTCTCTTGGTCCTCGACAATGCCCCTGGTCACCCTCCTGGTCTCGAAGAGGACATTCTTGATGAATTCAGTTCATCAAGGTCCTTTATCTCCCGCCCAACACCACGCCACTCCTCCAGCCCAAGGACCAACAAGTTATTTCCAACTTTTAAAAACCGTACACGAAGCATTTATTCAAGAAATGCTTCAATATCACAGATAACACCAATCTCGCCCTTCGGGAATTTTGGAAGGAACATTTCAACATCGTGCATTGTTTGAAAATTATTGACGATGCATGGCAGGGTGTCACAAGACGAACTCTTAATTCAGCGTGGAAGAAATTGTGGCCAGCTTACGTCGCTGAGAGGGACTTTGAAGGGTTCGATACGACAGACCCTGATGACCTTGAACCTATTGTGATGGATGAAATCGTGTCTCTTGGAAAGTCCATGGGGCTAGAGGTAGATGAGGAAGACGTGATCGACCTTGTCGAGGAGCATCAGGAAGAGCTCACGACACAAGAATTGATCGAGCTCCAGGAGATGCAACATTTGGAGGTGTTGCAGGAGCTCAGTAGCGAGGAGGAGGTGGAAGACAAGGGCCGCCTTTCTATGGCAGATATCAAAAGACATGTTAGCGAAGTGGCAAGAGTTTTCTAATTTTATGGAAAAGAGGCACCCAGACAAGTTGGCAATGGTCGTGCGTTAGCCTTGTGTGATGACACTTGAGTGCGTCATTTTTGCATCATTTTGAAGGGGAGAAAAAAGCAAACATCCCTAGATAGGTTCCTTTAAAAAAGGCCGTCAAAAAGTGCAGGTAAAGCGAGGCAAAAAGAGCCAAGCCGGAAAAAGAAAAAAAGTAAAAAAATGAAAATGAAAACAAAATCATAAATTTTAAGTAATTTGTATTTTTCCTAACAGTACTTATCTCGAACTACTTTCTTAGGAGTATTTAGGATCTCCTCCCAACCGACCAGCATTTTGTGTAGTTTACCCTACTCCCGTTTTCTATGCGGGGTAACCTCTAGCGGAGTGATACGCACCACGAGGCGACCCCGGGTCAGAGAGCATGCTTGCTCAGGTCTCTATCTCCAGTAAGTTTTTGACAGCTAGGTTTCTATGAAGTCCAGTAAGGCACTCGGGGTAGGATGGGCGGGCAATGACCCGAAAGTAGTTCGAGGTAAGTACTGTTAGGAAAAATACAAATTACTTAAAATTTGTGATTTGTTCCAACACGGAGTACTTACCTCGAACTACTTTCTTAGTTGACTTATACTTTAGGAGGTGGGAGTGTCCTTCCGGACCTAGAGACCGGGATGAGTGTAGAAGTGGAACCTAGATAGGAGACTAGGTTCTGCTGACCCCAAGGAAAACACGAGAAAATAAGGAAAACTACGCAAAAAACTATATTAGTGTCTAAGTAACTCACCTCTGCAAAAAAACCTTGGAGACTCGTCCTTCTATTGATAGTGTATCCCATGACAGTTAGGGGATTTTTGGGGTCATTTCCGAGAAAGTAACAGGGGAAGAATAAAAGGGGGGGGGGGGTTAAGGAAGGAACCTGTCTCTCTTGGACTTACCGCCTGCGGTTACCATTGGGGCTACACCTTTAAATCGTTTGGAGCACGGAAATGACGGGACCGAGCGAGAACCCGTCCAGGGACTTCCTCGAACAGTCCTTCAAGTAGTGAGCCGTAAAGGTAGACTGACTAGACCATGTACCTACCCTCAGGATTTGGCCCACTGCCATGTTCTTCTCAAAAGCCAACGAAGTACTTAGACCTCTAATGTCGTGGGGTCTGGGCTTTCCTGGAAGGGGGACCCCTGCACTACTGTAGGCTCTGATGATCACTTGCCGGAGCCAGAAGGAGATCATATTCTTGGAGACTGGCTTCTTTACTAGTCCCGAGGAGACGACACACTCTTGATTTCGGGTCGAAGCCTGGCTGCCCTCTCTAAGTACTTCCGTACCGCCCTGACAGGGCACAGAAGCAAGTCCCTCGGGTTGTCCGAACGAGGGATTGCCGGTACTGAGAATCCTTCAAACTTGGGGTCCCAAACTGCTGGATTCTGAGTCTTGGCCACAAAGGATGGTACGAACCTGAAGGTAGCTTCACGCCAGCCCTTCGAGTGTGATACCTCGTACGACAGTCCATGAATCTCCCCAACCCGTTTTGCTGATGCCAGAGCTAACAGAAAAACTGTCTTGAGAGTGAGCTCTCTATCCAAGATGTCCTTGAGGGGCTCGAAGGGAGGTTCTGACAACATCTTCAGAACTCTAGCCACGTCCCACTGGGGGACCTTAACGGCCTGAGGGGGGCAGGATTGCTCGAAGCTCTTGATGAGCATCGAGATATGTCTGGAGGCACCTAGGTCGATGCCCTTCAGGAGAAAGACTTGGCCCAGGGCTGCCCGGACTCCTTTGATGGCTGGGATGGACATGTTTACCTCGTCCATGAGATAGACCAGGAAGTCTGCTATCTCCGGGATGGAGGCCTGCAACGGCCTGATGTTCTTCAAGACGCACCACTTGATGAAGGTACCCCATTTTGCCTGGTATACTGCGGCTGACAAACGTCTCAGGTACCCTGACATCCTTGTTGCCGTCTTCGACGAATATCCCTCCTTCCTCAGGAGGCGCTCGATAACCTCCACGTGTGAAGGCAGAGGGACTGAGGGTTTTCGTGGAACCTTTGAAAGTGAGGTTGCCGGAGAAGGTCTGGTCTGTCCGGAAGGGGCCAAGGTGGAAGGCACGCCAGTTCCTTTAGGTCTGCGAACCACTCTCTCTCCGGCCACCAGGGCGCTACCAAAGTCATCCACAAGTTGTCCGCACGCCTCACCTTGTTGAGGACTTGTCTGAGCATCCCGAAGGGAGGGAAGGCGTAAACGTCGAGGTTGTCCCAAGGGTGTTGGAAGCCGTCCTCGAACGCCGCCTCTGGATCTGGTACAGAACAAAACACAGGGACCTGTGCGTTGTCTTGTGGCGAAGAGGTCTATCACCGGCGAGCCCTACTTCAGAATGAGTGTCTTGGCCACTTCTGGGTGCAGGGACCACTTGGACCCTACCACTTGACCCGTTCTGCCGAGGCCGTCGGCCAGGACGTTTCTTTTCCCCGGAATGAATCTGGCTGAGATCTTGATCTGTTCCACATCGGCCCATTCTAGTAACTCCATCGTGAGGCTGCACAGTTCCTTCGACTTCAGTCCTCCTTGCTTCTTTATGTAGGCCACCACCGTGGCGTTGTCGCACATCAACGCCACGGTGTTTCCCCGAAGCAGATGGATGAACTCTAGGCATGCTCTTAGCACTGCCATCATTTCTAGCACGTTTATGTGCAGGTTCCTCTCCTCGTCTACCCAACTTCCTCTTGCTGTCTTGTCGAGGAGATGGGCACCCCAACCCTCCTTGGACGTGTCCGTGAAGAGAAGCATCTGAGTCTAGGACCATTCCGAGGTAGTTCATCCTGGTGGAGGGTATCAGTTGGGACTTCTCCAGGTTGATGATAATACCCAAGACATTGCAGAACTGCAGGAGCTTTGCGCCTTGCTCCCTCAGTACTTCCCCTGAGGCTGAAAGTAACAACCAGTCGTCCAGGTACCGAATGAGGCGAATGCCCTGTTCGTGTGCCCAGGCTGAGACTGTTGCGAAGATCCTCGTTGTAGTGGTTTGCGAACTGTGGCCAAAGGTAGCACCCAAACTGCCTAGTATCCGGATGCTGACCACAACCCGACGTTCACTACACAACAAACATACAACGGTGGAATACCCCAAAAAAACCTAAATAACAGGTCATGAGAACGGAGCTCTGGGCACCACCCCTTGATTTATACTGGGCAAGGGGACCCAGCTAGAATCTTGCTCTTTATCATGCCTTTCATTGGGCTAGCTGGATTATAAATAAAAGTATAAGAACATTAGGTCAAAGGGAATCTTATAATTAATAACAGAACACAGTGTGGGAGGAAAGAATTATGATAAATTACTGTACTTAAGAGATCTTAAAAAACAGTGGCTGGGGAAGGGGGGCACATTGATATGCTGTATTCATAAAACACAAGAAAATAATATTTATTTTGAAACAACTGTTAGGGTTATGTTAGCATGGACCCATCAATTCAAATAGAAAATTAAAGGCAAAATTAGCATTCCTTTACGTCAAACTTCAGCATCCGGGTAATAAGATAAAAAAATTAACCAAACAAGATTTCCACAGGTGGGGCACTCATAAGTGTTCCTATTCAGTACAAGTATTAACTGAGGCACTCCTAACCGTGTATTTATTTGGGTAAGTACCAGTATGCCATTTCAATAGTTCCAGTTAACTATCAATGTTTATGACACTTAAACGTTTGACTGTCTCCACAAAAAGACGGTTTTAGGCCCCCTTACGTTCACTTGGTTCTGGGGCAAACATTAAAAAAAAACTGTCCGTCACTAAGTTCCAGTATGGAATCACCTTTTGTGATCTGGTGATGTGGAGTAGCAATATCTTGATCCTTGTTGATGAAAATGTTATTTTCATTAGTAAAATAAATTTTTGAATATACTTACCCGATGATCATGTAGCTGTCAACTCCGTTGCCCGACAGAAATCTACGGTCGGGATACGCCAGCGATCACTATCCAGGTGGGGGTGTACACAACAGCGCCATCTGTGAGTAGGTACTCAAGTACTTCCTGTCAACAAGAACTCAATTTTCTCCTCGGTCCACTGGTTCTCTATGGGGAGGAAGGGAGGGTTCTTAAATTCATGATCATCGGGTAAGTATATTCAAAAATTTATTTTACTAATGAAAATAACATTTTTCAATATTAATCTTACCCGATGATCATGTAGCTGATTCACACCCAGGGTGGTGGGTGGAGACCAGTATACATGTTAACAAAGAAGCTAAGTATCCCATATTTCATTTTATCAGTTATTCAAAATAACAAACATAAAATAAATAAGTACCTGGTAAGGAAGTCGACTTGAACTATTACTCTGCCTTTTTTAAGTACGTCTTCCTTACTGAGCCTAGCGGTCCTCTTAGGATGCTGAACGACTCCTAGGTGCTGAAGTATAAAGGGCTGCAACCCATACTAAAGGACCTCATCACAACCTCTAACCTAGGCGCTTCTCAAGAAAGAATTTGACCACCCGCCAAATCAACCAGGATGCGGAAGGCTTCTTAGCCTTCCGTACAACCCAAAAAACAACAATAAAAAGTATTCAAGAGAAAGGTTAAAAAGGTTATGGGATTATGGGAATGTAGTGGCTGAGCCCTCACCTACTACTGCACTCGCTGCTACGAATGGTCCCAGGGTGTAGCAGTTCTCGTAAAGAGACTGGACATCTTTGAGATAGAATGATGCGAACACTGACTTGCTTCTCCAATAGGTTGCATCCATAACACTCTGCAGAGAACGGTTCTGTTTGAAGACCACTGAAGTAGCAACAGCTCTCACTTCATGTGTCCTTACCTTCAGCAAAGCAAGGTCTTCTTCCTTCAGATGAGAATGTGCCTCTCTAATCAGAAGCCTGATGTAGTAAGAAACTGCGTTCTTAGACATCAGTAGAGTAGGCTTCTTGATAGAACACCATAAAGCTTCTGATTGTCCTCGTAATGGCTTTGACCTTCTTAAATAGTACCTAAGAGCTCTTACTGGGCAAAGTACTCTCTCAAGTTCGTTCCCCACCAAGTTGGACAGGCTTGGGATCTCGAACGACTTAGGCCAAGGACGGGAAGGAAGCTCGTTTTTAGCCAAAAAACCGAGCTGCAAGGAACATGTAGCCGTTTCAGATGTAAAACCTATGTTCCTGCTGAAGGCGTGGATCTCACTGACTCTTTTAGCTGTTGCTAAGCACACGAGGAAAAGAGTTTTTAATGTGAGGTCCTTAAAAGAGGCTGATTGGAGCGGTTCAAATCTTGATGACATTAGGAACCTTAAAACCACGTCTAGATTCCAGCCTGGTGTGGACAACCGACGTTCCTTTGAGGTCTCAAAAGACCTAAGGAGGTCCTGTAGATCTTTGTTGGTGGAAAGATCCAAGCCTCTGTGGCGGAATACCGCTGCCAACATACTTCTGTAACCCTTGATCGTAGGAGCTGATAGGGATCTTACGTTCCTTAGATGTAACAGGAAGTCAGCAATCTGGGTTACAGTGGTACTGGTTGAGGAAACTGCATTCGCCTTGCACCAGCTTCGGAAGACTTCCCATTTAGACTGATAGACTCTGAGAGTGGATGTCCTCCTAGCTCTGGCAATCGCTCTGGCTGCCTCCTTCGAAAAGCCTCTAGCTCTTGAGAGTCTTTCGATAGTCTGAAGGCAGTCAGACGAAGAGCGTGGAGGTTTGGGTGTACCTTCTTTACGTGAGGTTGACGCAGAAGGTCCACTCTTAGAGGAAGAGTCCTGGGAACGTCGACTAGCCATTGCAGTACCTTGGTGAACCATTCTCTCGCGGGCCAGAGGGGAGCAACCAACGTCAGCCGTGTCCCTTTGTGAGAGGCGAACTTCTGAAGTACCCTGTTGACAATCTTGAACGGCGGGAACGCATACAGGTCGAGATGGGACCAATCCAGCAGAAAGGCATCCACGTGAACTGCTGCTGGGTCTGGAATCGGAGAACAATACATCGGGAGCCTCTTGGTCATCGAGGTAGCGAATAGATCTATGGTGGGTTGACCCCACAGGGCCCATAGTCTGCTCCAAACATTCTTGTGAAGGGTCCACTCTGTGGGGATGACCTGACCCTTCCGGCTGAGGCGATCTGCCATGACATTCATATCGCCCTGAATGAACCTCGTTACCAGCGAAAGCTTTCGATCTTTTGACCAAATGAGGAGGTCCCTTGCGATCTCGAACAACTTCCTCGAATGAGTCCCTCCCTGCTTGGAGATGTAAGCCAAGGCTGTGGTGTTGTCGGAGTTCACCTCCACCACCTTGTTTAGCTGGAGGGACTTGAAGTTTATCAAGGCCAGATGAACCGCCAACAACTCCTTGCAATTGATGTGAAGTGTCCTTTGTTCTTGATTCCATGTGCCCGAGCATTCCTGTCCGTCCAGTGTCGCACCCCAGCCCGTGTCCGATGCGTCCGAGAAGAGACGGTGGTCGGGGGTCTGAACAGCCAATGGTAGACCTTCCTTGAGAAGAATGCTGTTCTTCCACCACGTTAGAGTAGACCTCATCTCTTCGGAAACAGGCACTGAGACCGCCTCTAGCGTCATGTCCTTTATCCAGTGAGCAGCTAGATGATACTGAAGGGGGCGGAGGTGGAGTCTCCCTAACTCGATGAACTGGGCCAGCGATGAAAGTGTCCCTGTTAGACTCATCCACTGCCTGACTGAACATCGGTTCCTTCTCAGCATGCTCTGGATGCATTCTAGGGCTTGATTGATCCTTGGGGCCGACGGAAAAGCCCGAAAAGCTCGACTCTGAATCTCCATACCTAGATAGACAATGGTCTAGGATGGGACGAGCTGGGACTTCTCTATATTGACCAGGAGGCCCAATTCCCTGGTCAGATCCATAGTCCATCTGAGATTCTCCAGACAGCGACGACTTGTTGGAGCTCTTAAAAGCCAGTCGTCCAAATAGAGGGAGGCTCTGATGTCTGCCAAGTGAAGGAATTTCGCAATATTCCTCATCAGTCTGGTAAACACAAGAGGTGCCGTGCTTAGGCCAAAGCACAGGGCTTGGAACTGGTACACAATCCAAAGACGAACCTTAGGAAAGGTTGGGAGTCTGGATGGATGGGGACATGAAAGTACGCGTCTTTCAGGTCTAACGAGACCATCCAGTCCTCCTGCCTGACCGCTGCTAGGACCGACTTCGTCGTCTCCATCGTGAACGTCTGCTTGGTGACAAAAGCATTGAGAGCACTGACGTCCAGCACCGGTCTCCAACCTCCTGTCTTCTTCGCTACCAGGAAGAGACGGTTGTAGAAGCCCGGGGATTGATGGTCCCGGACTATGACTACCGCTTCCTTTTGTAGCAAGAGCGACACCTCTTGTTGCAACGCTAGCCTCTTGTCCTTCTCCTTGTAGTTGGGAGAGAGGTTGATGGGAGATGTAGCTAGGGGGGGACTGCGGCAGAACGGAATTCTGTATCCCTCCCTTAGCCACTTCACAGACTGAGCGTCTGCACCTCTGCTCTCCCAAGCTTGCCAGAAGGTCTTGAGTCTGGCTCCCACTGCTGTCTGGAGAGGAAGGCAGTCAGAACTTGCCTTTTGCGGACTTGGAACCCTTCTTGGATTTGCCACGGTGACTGTCGGCACGGGTACCTCCTCTGCTGGAGGTTCTGCCACGAAAGGGCGGGATGAACCTAGTTGCAGGTGTGTCTACTGCTGCAGGGCGGAAGGGTCTAGGCACGGAAGGTAAGGTTTTAGCCTTACGTGCGGAAGATGCCATCAGATCATGGGTATCCTTCTGGATAAGAGAGGCAGCCATCCCCTTGATCAGCTCCTCCGAAAACAGACACTTGGAGAGAGGAGCAAACAACAACTCTGACTTCTGACAAGGGGTGATACCAGCCGATAAGAAGGAGCAAAGATGTTCTCTCTTCTTAAGCACTCCCGACACGTACGAAGCCGCAAGCTCACCAGACCCATCCCGAATGGCTTTGTCCATGCTAGACATGATCAGCATGGCAGAGTCCTTATCCGAAGGGGAAGTCTTTCTGCTTAAGGCTCCCAAACACCAATCGAGGAAGTTGAAGATCTCGAAGGCACGAAAGACTCCCTTCAACAGGTGATCCATATCAGAAAAGGACCAGCAGATCTTCGATCGTCTCATAGCCAACCTGCGGGGAGAGTCAACCAGACTTGAGAAGTCGCCCTGGGCAGAGGCAGGAACTCCCAAGCCGGGTTCCTCTCCCGTGGCATACCAGACGCTCGACTTAGAAGCAAGCTTGGTAGGAGGAAAGATGAAAGCAGTCTTTCCCAGTTGCTTCTTGGACTGCAACCACTCTCCCATAACCCTCAAAGCTCTCTTGGATGAGCGTGCGAGAACAAGCTTGGTGAAGGCAGGAGCAGCAGACTGCATGCCCAGAGCAAACTCGGAGGGAGGAGAGCGAGGGGTAGCAGACACAAACTGCTCTCGATACAAGTCCCTGAACAAGGCAAGGACTTTACAAAAGTCTAAGGAGGGAGGCGTAGACTTGGGCCCTTCAAAGTCGGAGTGCGGTTCATCCAAATGTGCAGCTTCGTCATCTGATACTCCATCATCCGAAAGCTGAGAAGGAAGAGGCAAAGGCATAGCAGAAAGCTGAACGGCTGAATCCGGCAGTACGGGTGCATGCGTAGCTGCTACGGATCCAACATCAAGCCGCTGCTGGTCAGTCTGCGAGCTGGCAATAACAAAAGCAGAGTGCTGGTGCGTGGGAGGGGTTGCGGTGGGTTGCGGAGCATGCTGTATGGTATGCGGCGCATGCTGTATGTTATGCGGAGCATGCCGCATGGGTTGCGGAGCATGCGGCATAGAGGCAGAACCCGGCAGCTCTACAGCACCTTCCCACTGCTGATGCGGTAGCTCACGCATGTCAACGGATGGTGCAGCAAGAACATGCGTCTGGCAGGGTGGACTGCGCATCGGTGGTGGAGCTCTCACAGGTGGAGTGTGGGAGCAGGCAGCCGCAGTATCTGCTGAGCGCACAACCTCGGCGGGTTGTAGGTTAACAGGTGCAGTGTTAACCTTCTCAGCATGATACTCCTGCATGAATACCGCAAGCTGAGACTGCATAGTCTGCAGCATGGACCACTTAGGGTCTACCGTGGTTGGAGCAGCAACAGATGGAGCAGTAGCCTGTTGTGGAACCACTCTACCTCTCTTGGGAGGTGTGCAGTCATCGGAAGACTGCAGCGAGTCCGAACTGACCCAGTGGCTACACCTGGGCCGTTGGACTCGCTCGGAAGGGACCTTACGTTTGAGCGGTCGTGAAACCTTGGTCCATCGTTTCCTCCTGGAAACTTCTTCCACAGACGAGGAATGTAAGGGCTCATTCGTCTGTTTGTGGATGGGACGATCTTGAACAGATACGTCCGCAACCACTGAGGATACATCCGTGCGCCGATCAAGGCCTGCCGAACCCTTTGGTCCTTCGACATTGCTTCTCCCCTGGGCTTGGGAGCTTGCAAGAGGTCCCGGACTGGGAGGACGACTGGCACGCACAGATGTACCCTCATGCGCAACACTGACACTGACACTTTTCACATCACTAGCACTGATAACACTTCCCACTGCACTTTTCGCTTTCAGCTCTTTGACATCTGCCAAAAGCTGATTACGGTCATTAGCCAATGACTCCACTCTGTCACCGAGAGCCTGAATGGCACGCATCATATCCGCCATGGATGGCTGAGCACTAGTAGCAGGTTCGGGAGTCACCACTACAGGGGAAGGAAAAGGTTGAGGGGCATGGGGAGAGGAAAAATCCACAGAGCGAGAAGAACTCCTCCTGATTCTCTCCTTCTCTAACCTACGTGCATTTTTAAGGAATTCGTTAAAATCGAATTCCGAAAGCCCAGCGCATTCCCCACATCGATCTTCCAATTGACAGGATTTACCCCTACAATTGGAACAAACGGTGTGAGGATCTATAGAGGCCTTCGGAAGACGCCTAGCACAAGTCCTAACGCTACACTGCCTGTACTTAGGGACTTGAGACTGGTCAGACATCTTGAATTGTAGAAGTAGTCAAGGGGGAATTCCAAAATCTAGCAAAGTTCGTTAACAATTAATCCAAATTAAATCCAAAAGCTTGCTAAGCTAATGATAAAGCTTCCTGAATAGCGAAGGCTAAACTCTAGAGTGAATACATCACCAAATCGTGAACAACAACTCCAGAATCAACAGCGTATCCAAGTAGGTCTTGCCGGCGGCACGACAGAGGAAAAATTGAGTTCTTGTTGACAAGAAGTACTTGAGTACCTACTCACAGATGGCGCTGTTGTGTACACCCCCATCTGGATAGTGATCGCTGGCGTATCCCGACCGTAGATTTCTGTCGGGCAACGGAGTTGACAGCTACATGATCATCGGGTAAGATTAATATTGAAAATCTTGGATTCGCAAGGTTTTCAACTGTCAAAGCTCTTTTTCAACTGAACTGAGAATACTGAAGAAGGGCCGTGCCTGATGTCAAAACTTCTCTAATGACAACATCTTCTAGCTGAGCATTGAAAATTGAGTTCAGTTGCCTCTCTAAATAACCCTACAGAGAGTAGGGCGTGCTGCAAAAACAAATGTGGTTAGACAACTGGTAGGACCAAAAAATATTACAATACCCTTCAAAATATAAATAATGCTTCTATTCATGACTTTCTGTTATAAAAATAAATGAATTTGTTGCTGGCAAAATATGTAAACCTATTTAAGAAAAATTTAAATCTTTACAGTGAATATATGGAAAATCATTATAGTACAGTACTGGGGCAGAATATCAGACATTATGACAAAAGGGAATTGATAATGAGAGTTACTTTAAAACATATATAACCAAAGCTTGTTATATGTGGAAATGGTTTGTATTTTCCCCAACTATTATTAATTTTTTTCACATTCCCCCCCTCTAGATTTTTTGGTCCACTCAACATTGTCTTACGACTAGCAACAACGCCCTACACCAACTTCATATATTCAAGTGAAATTTTTTTTTTTTTTTTTTACCTTAGGTACAATAAGTTTTTTCCATAACATAAAACAATAGGAATAGACAACTATCAGACAATTTGGAAACACAATACTTAAAAACAAAAAATTTGATTACCATCTATTCCTCCCATCAATGCTTCAATAATATACAATATAACAATTTCCATATCATACAGAAAACATCAGTATTACAGGTATACATTCAGGATCTAACAAGGGAAAAAATTTACATCCATTGCAGTCCAAAATCAATTTAAAAGCATACAATACTCATTGATTTTGGACTACAGGTATTACATGATAATAACAGTTTATTGAATTTATTATAACTGTCACGGTCAAGGTCAATTTACAGTACAACAATAAATGCAACAGTTACAGAAACCTTGACTAAATAAAGATTTCCTCGCACCATGTGTCCCTTTCTCAGCCTTTCAGATACCCAATGTGGGAATTAAAATATAACTAATAAGAAGAAAAAAGGGTAATCATTATCAAAACTTTCTTTAAAAACTGTACCAAGATTAAATCCGTGGGAGATTTATAGTTCTTCTTCTGAGTCTCAAAATTCTGTCTCGGGACATGCGCCGGGATTCAGCAATCTGCTGGCGAGCCATGTTAATTTCTCGCAGCACAGGAGACAGGCGAAGCCGGCGACTCTCCAGATACAGGCTGGGTGTCTTTAATCGGTCGATAACCTCGCATAACAGTTGGTATCTGCGGGTGATCGACATACTTTGAGGTAAACCAGAGACAGAATCCGTAGACTCAAAAGAGGACAATAAAAATCCCGAAAAATCAGGCGATGACTCGGGGCAACGTTGTGTTTTGGGCGACCCAAACAGTGCTGTAACGTTCAGGTTAGATATACCTGACTGTGCCACTTCAGCCTCGAGCTCTGACCGGTGTTTTAATCCACCATCAGAATGTAGGAAAGGGTTTAAATTCTGAGGTGACTCAGGAATGGAGGATGGTTCCCTCTCTATAATATTCGTCTGGTCAGTGAGACGAGGTCTCCACTCCAGGACTCGAGACTGAACTAAAGGTAGGTCAAGAACAGGACCTTTTGACCTAGTCCATGGGGGACTAAATCCACTAGAGGTAGGATCCACAGGCGACAGTCGGTCGTCACAATCGGGTGGCAAAAAGCCGAGAAAGTCATTATCAGGATGAATAGACACTGCCGATTCAGAAACAGGGCTTTCTAAAGTAGCAGGTCTTGACCAATCTGGACTGGAACTCTTGGAACCAACAGAAGGTAGTTCCAATAATGGAGTACTGGAAACTTCCCAGAATTCCCAACTCCCCGGAGGATGAACGATACCTTCCTCTTGGAAAGAGGAAGCTAAGAACTGGGGCGTTGGCAATTCAGGAACAGGACAGTGAACCACTGACTCGGGAGACAAAAAGGGATTTTGACGTAGGAAAAATCTATTTCTGGGCGAAGGACCTGTGCCGCCCAGTGAATAAGCTCCATTTAGCACTTATTCCTAGGTAATTTACTGCTAAATATACCAGAGAAAAAATGTAAAGGAGTGCTAGGTTAACTAGCTCGCTCACCTATTGGTGTCGGTATAAAATTGGGCGTATAGTCCAGAGGTCCCGCACTATTTAGATTTATCCACGACAGAAACCCCAATAGAGGAGAGCCGTTCAACCTCACTCGGTACTACTAACAATGCATCCGCTCAGAACCCAACTCCTTAGCACCCAAAGTTTGGGGACTCCAAGGGAGAGGAGCTGGGAGGGTTCACTGGGCGGCACAGGTCCTTCGCCCAGAAATAGATTTTTCCTACGTCAAAATCCCTTTTCTGGGCTCGAACCTGTGCCGCCCAGTGAATCTATACAAGAGAAAATGTCACCAAACTTGCAAAATAAGGAAAAAACATAAGCGTAAGGGAAATACAGGATGCTTTTAATCAGAGATGAGTACCAAAAAACAATTATAAGGGTATCTTAAATATGAACATAAATCCAATAAGGTAGGTATAATAATGTCGTGAGTGATAATATACAGATACTCAGGAGAATATAAAAATTTACAAATATAATAACAGTATTCAGGTGCGAGACCAACGAATACAATAGGGTATAAATGAGGCAGGTAAGAGGGAGAGATAAAGAGACAAGGCATTAACCTGTGAGTTACCTGGGAGTAACTACGCTCCCTGCGGCTACTGTAGAAAATTTTAGGGCTTCCAAATGTTTAAGGTAGTGTTTCTTGAACACTGACGGTGATTTCCACCCTGTAAACCTGGAAAGGTCTGTAAAATTCATGTGGTGAAAGAAGTTCACCGAGGTAGCCACCGCCCTGATATCATGTGCAAGAGGAAAAGAGTCAGGGTTAGCTTGTTTAATAAAATACAAAATTTGTTGCCTGATCCCTTTAATAGTAATGGTACCGCCTTGTTCTCTAACGAATAGAGGCCCCGAGGAGTTAGAGGAGGTCCGGGATAAATAAGACCTAAGAGTAGTAACAGGGCATAGAGACGGATCTTGCGTGAGGGGAACAATTTTCCAGGAGGACCATCTGTTTTGAGGGTCTTCGTTCTTAGCCAAAAAGAATTTGTTAGGAGAAAGAAGGACCTCTCCCGAAGGCAGAAAGTCAATATGACTCGGGTCTCTCGACAAGGCTGCCAATTCAGAAATTCTTGCCCCGGAAGCCAAGCTCACCAGGAAAAGTGTTTTCCTGAGAAGGGGCATGTAATCACAAGAACTGTTAATGGTATCAGAAGCCAATTTGAGTACGTCATTAAGGAACCAGATCACCGGGGTAGGACGAGTAACCGGTTTCAGTCTGGCACAAGCTTTCGGAATTGAAGCTAACAAAGAGTCGGTTAAGTCTATGTTAAAACCCACTAGGAAGATCTTTTTCAGAGCCGATTTAATAGTGGTGATAGTATTGGCTGCCAGACCTGATTCTAATAAAGATCTAAAGAAAGTGACTGTAAGGTTCAAGTTCATACAGTTCACGTCTGAGTCTATTAAAAATTTTGCCAACTTTTTAACTGCAGAGTCATACTGGCGGATGGTGGAATCCCGTTTATCCGATTCTAGGAACAAGGTGTTTTGAGGATCAATATTGGCACCATGCATAGCCGCAAACTTCATAAAGTCCATAAAGTTAGGGCGCTCTGAATGTTTGAGAAAGCGTACACAACGCGTGTTTGTACTATCTGAGACAGAACCGGATTGGGTATCGGGTGAGGGTATAGTCTCAACTCTCGCAGGAGAGGATACCAGTTGCTCTTGGGCCAGTTGGGTGCGACCAAGGCTACTTGTCCCTTGAAGGATCTCAGTTTGTCTAGAACTTTCAGCAAAAGATTCACCGGGGGAAAGAGATAAATCTTTTCCCAGGTGTCCCAATTCTGTGACATGGCGTCTGTGGCGTAAGCCTGAGGGTCTAGATTGGGAGCCACATATACTCTCAATTTGTGGTTGGATTCCGTGGCGAAGAGGTCCACTTGGAGACCGGGAACCTGAGAGAGAATCCACCGAAATGACTTTAGATCGAGTGACCATTCCGATTCTAGAGGGGAGGTCCGGGACAGGGCGTCTGCCACTACATTCCGGACTCCCGCCAGGTGGACAGCTGAAAGATGCCAACGGTTCAAGGCTGCTAGGGAGAATATGGCTACTAGAACATGGTTCAGAGGCCCTGACTTTGACCCGCCTCTGTTGAGGCAGCGGACCACCACTTCGCTGTCGAGGACCAGACGAAGGTGTTGTTTCTTGGGAAGAGCGAGACGTTTCAGGGTTAGAAGAACTGCCATGGCCTCTAGCACATTGATGTGAAATTGGCGGAACAAGGGAGTCCAAAGACCTTGAACTTTCTTGTGCTGAGAATAGCCGCCCCAATCTGATAAGGATGCGTCCGTGTGAATGATTAATTTCGGAGGCGGAAATCGAAGGGGAACTGACTTTGACAGATTGTTTGCTCTTGTCCAAGGAAGAAGTCTTTCCCGTAGAATGGGAGGAAGGCGGACTTTCTTGTCCCGGAGCTTCCGGTTCGCCCTCGAACGCCAGACACGATTGATATCTTTCAATTTTGCCTTCAGAAGAAAACCCGTCACTGAGGCAAACTGAAGGGACCCCAGAATCCTCTCTTGGAGTCGTCTGGAACTTACTTTGTCTTTGAGAAAGCGTTTGGTGTTCCTTGCAATCTCTAACCTCTTGGGTCTGGGAAGACATAAAGTATGAGAAATAAGATTCCATTGCAGGCCGAGCCATTGGAACTTCGATTTTGGAAGAAGACGGGACTTCTTGAAGTTGATCTGGAAGCCTAGAGATTGAAGATAATGGATGACTTTGTGAGTGGCTTTTAGGCAATTTTGGGAGGTGTCTGACCAAATGAGCCAGTCGTCCAGATAGGCTACTACTTGAATCCCTTGATTCCTGAGTTCCTGAACAGCGACTTCTGCTAACTTTGTGAAAATCCTTGGGGCGATGTTGAGCCCGAAAGGCATCACCTTGAAGGAGTAACTTTTGTCCCCTAAGCGAAAGCCTAGGTACGGACAGAAGTGTCTCGCTATCGGGACGTGATAATAGGCGTCTGTAAGATCGATAGAGGTGGTGACGGCCCCACGGAGAAGTAAGGTCCGCACCTGCGAGACGGTAAGCATTCGAAACCTGTCGCATTGAATGGACAAGTTGAGAAGGGATAGGTCTAGAATCACTCTTCTCTTGTCTGAATCCTTCTTCGGGACACTGAACAGCCGACCTTGAAACTTCAGATGTTTCGTTTCTTGTATGGCGTTCTTTTGTAAAAGATCCTGGACAAATTCGACCAGGTCCGGAGTGGAGTGTTGACGAAATTTGTTCGGAGGAGGAGGTCCTTGAATCCAACTCCACCCCAGTCCCTTGGAGATGATACTGAACGCCCAGGGACTGAACCTCCATTTGTTGCGGAAGGCATAAAGCCTCCCCCCTACCTGCTGCACCTCAGTATTGGTTTGAGGAGTTGCCTCCACGTCCGCCTCGGAAGTTCTTTCCTCTGCGAAAGGCTCTTCCCCTGCCTTTGTTCTGGTTAGAGCCACGGTGGTAGCCTCTACCTCTACCATAACTCTGGGAAGAGCTATGAGCCTCGTAAGACTGGTTAAAGGCAGGGGAAGTGGCGGAGGCACCAGAAAGCTGGCTCTTAGGTAGCAGAACGGTGACATAGTCATCCGAAGGAGCCTGAGAGGTGGAAGGCTGTGCAGGGACAACAGAAGATGGAGGAAGAGGCAGCCAGAAGTTGGGTGAAGCACTCTGCTGTTGCCTGAACTGGGTGGAGGTATATGGTCTAAGCTTCTTCCTACCCCGGGCTTGATAATTTGCGGGGTCATACTTGCGTTTAGGGGTCAAACCCCAACGGGCTTTAAGGCTCTGATTAACCCTAGTGGCCTCCGCCAAGACTTCCTCTACGAGATCCTCGGGGAAGAGATTTGAACCCCAACAGGAGGACCGGATGAGTTTATTAGGTTCATGCCTAATCGTCGCCTCAGCTAGGACATGCTTGCGACATCTGCGTTTAGCAGTAGCGAAGTCATACAAGTCATAATATAAAGACTGTAACGTAGCCTTGTTGAGAGACTTAAAAATACTCTCCGTATCGTAAGTCAAGGCTATCGACTCCGTGGATGTGGCCAGGTTTAGAGTACGGCCCACACGTAGGCGGGAATCATATTCCTGTTTAATGAGGGATTCCGGGAGACGGGGAAGCTTCTCACTAAACAAAACTGAGGCACAGTCTGCTGCAAGCTTGCCGGAGGTAAAGGTGGTATGGACGTTGTCCCAACACTCAATGCCTGATGGAAGAAGGAGGGAGATTGGATCCACCTCTCGGATGGGAGGCAAGGGCTTCTCCTCCAGAGCATATTGAAAGGCAAGCTCTGCCACCTTATTGACGCATGGAGTCAAGGTATTCTTGTCCATTAAGAACATCGTAAAGGAGCTTTTATAAGGCGTCAGCATGGTGTTAGTGCAGCCGATGTCGTTCAAAAATCTGGCCCAAACAGATTGGGCTTGCTCCTTCGGGAAGATGACCGTCTCTTTGGGGACCTTGTCTAATCGAACTAAAGCTTCCTCGGTAAGCCTGGCATAACCATGAAATGGAAATGCCAGACCAGGAGGAAAGAATTCAAAGTCCTCTAGAGGACGAGTGCCAAGGCCCTCCAGAGTCAACATTCCGTCTGAGAACGGGGAATGAAGAGCCATACGCCAGGGGTTGTTCTTGGCAAACGGCGGGAGCTTAGAGGCATCTGGGATGAGAGAGCTTTGGACTCTCTCTGGAGCTCCTTGCTCTAAAGCCCCAATTCTCTGACCTAAGTTAGAGAACATCGTGTCCATCCTCGACTGCATCTCCGAAACCAACTTTGCCTGCATCTCCGACACGATGCGAAGCATGGCTGATTCGGAAAGGCCCGGGCTAGCAGCAGGAGGGGCGGAAGGAACTCCCGGGTCGTGAGACTTAGAGGAGGAACCAGAGGTCTTTGAAGACGGGTTCGTACAATGTTTAGAGCCATGAGAAGTCTTGTGAGGCTTGCGAGCTTTGGGTAAGGTTCTTGAAGTAGACTTATCCTTAGGGGGGACCGGGTATGATCGTTGAGACGAATCACGGTCCCCAGAAAATCCAAGAAAAGAAGAGCGATCAGAAGAAGAAGAAAGAGCGGGGCTGAGGATAGGAATCTCAGCGCCGGACACACCTGCCTCACTTACCACCCTACCTGTATCCGGCTCGTCTAGTAACATTGGTTCGACGTCCAGGTTCATGGAGGCAACATTGTCCTCAAGACCTCCGGGGGCGTCCGATGGATCTTGCTCTGGGTCGATGAGACCCGTTATAGTGGCATCAATGTGGGCAATGATGGGAGCTGCCACATGCCTAGCCACAGCAGCTGAAGACTTGGCGTTGGGGTAAACCATGGTGCAGTAGTCCTCAGATAGGACGTACGGCCACTTAGACTTCACATTCCGGGCAAACCCACCAACCCACACCTTCAGTGTGGCCCGAGCCGCAGACTTTTGCTCCGGGGATGCCTGAAATAATAGTGGGAATTATAAAAGGGAGACTCCCAATGGTCCTTCAAGACCATAGATATCTTACTAATAGTAAAATAAATAAGAAGGCAAAATAGCCAACGGGACTCACCGAGTCAGATCCAAGGGTAGTGATGAGGTCGAAGCAAATCACACAGTTATCCGGGTGCCATACCACAACGTCTTCCAGTTGAACCCCACAAGGGGCGTGAGATCGGCAGACGGAGTGGCCACAAGGCTGGTGCAGAACAGCTGCACAGGCCGGCGTCAGACAATGCACCATCTATAAAAAGAATAGTATATGAGAAACTGTAATTCTCTTAAGTAGGGGCGGGTCCGGAGGACCCGGGCCTAACATAGGTCTAACACAAGATTAGAGCTTAACTGTACTATTCTTTAAGTAGGGGCGGGTCCGGAGGACCCGGGCCTAACATAGGTCTAACACAAGAATAGAGCTTAACTGTAATATTCTTAGGTAGGGGCGGGTCCGGAGGACCCGGGCCTAACATAGGTCTAACGCAAGGTTAGAGCTTAACTGTAATATTCTTACATAGGGGCGGGACCGGAGGACCCGGGCCTAAACATAAGTCTAACTTGAAACTAAAGTATAGCAATCCATTCCGGTTAAGCCGGGAGCATAAAAAAGGATGCAATAACAAGGAATTAAGACACATGGTGTCTGATTTCCCGGGGCGGGGTAGACCCCGGGCCGGGAAATAAAAGTATATCCAATACCAATTCATTTACGGACTCCGGGGTAGTGATCTGTCATATATAATCATCATAGGAAATGTTATAAAATAATAGGGGGGGCGGAACTGTAGCTAAGAACCGCCAATCGAACCCGGAGGGTTTCGTATAACATAAGCCAGAATGAAAAGTGAATATAAAATAGGGTGCACCGGGATCCAACTCTGTTGACCGGTGGCCAACCAGACTAGACAGAGACGAACCCGCCGGGCCACCCGGAGGACAAAGTCCATAAACACTGAACTACCCCCTCTAAAAGGAGGGAAGGCAACGGTCCCTTAGTGGAGGGGGGAGAAGCCTAGCCGCCCACCTAGCTAGAGGGGGAGCGTGGGGGAGGATCACGTGATACGAGGCAGCAGGGCTACCAACTGACGATCCCCAACCAGACAGATCAAACGGAGTAATGGCACAAATATTCATTATAATAATAATAGCGTTAAAAATTATATGAATAAACACAGAAAATTTTGGGCAAGACATGCAACATAATAATTAAATCACAAAAGACACACCTGATGGCTAAAAATAACATTGCCGCCTAGCACGAAGGTCGGCAGCCATAACGATACGTAAATGATATCGGCCCAAAAATTGAACCACGAGGATTCTAAACGCTAAATAATGAATATTCACAATAACAAATAATATTTGATAATAAAAATAATACACATAGTAACACCGCAAGTGAAACTTAAAAGCTCTCAAAAACAGGAGTACCAACTGTAGAGAAATCAAGCAAGATCGGTATGAACGAAGAGAATAAACTCCTATAATATAAATATTAAACGATCTAGGTTGCTGAAAACACAGTAAAACCCAGCTTGGTACTTAACTTAGACGGTGTCTCCTGGGAAACCGACGAAGAAGCCATAATTCAATGGAAAATAAACCAAAATCGAGAGCACAACAAAAATGCGGGTTACTATACTCGTCGTGCTAAAAGGAGTTGGGTTCTGAGCGGATGCATTGTTAGTAGTACCGAGTGAGGTTGAACGGCTCTCCTCTATTGGGGTTTCTGTCGTGGATAAATCTAAATAGTGCGGGACCTCTGGACTATACGCCCAATTTTATACCGACACCAATAGGTGAGCAAGCTAGTTAACCTAGCACTCCTTTACATTTTTTCTCTGGTATATTTAGCAGTAAATTACCTAGGAATAAGTGCTAAATGGAGCTTATTCACTGGGCGGCACAGGTTCGAGCCCAGAAATAGGGGTTTTACACATTTCAGTGGGGCTGTTCTCCCATAGTTGGAGGACCAAATGATCTCGAAACAATTCAGGCTTTAACACAGGAGTCTCATCACAATTTTCCGGAGGATATAACCAAGCATCCAGTGCTTTCTTTCTCTCGTAAGTCCTAGCTGGCTTAAGAATGGGCTTAGGCTCAGTAGTAGCCCTAGTAGGATGGTGACTTTTCCTCTGTCGTCGGGACTTGTTACAATCTCGAGACAGAAGGTAGGACGCCAATACTGCAGCCACCCCATAGGAGTCGCCATCACTACTAGAACTAGAACTCTCAGAGACTTCAGAAGAAACAGGACTGTCATCCATGAGTTCTGGACTATTCAGAGTCTCTGTTACAGGATCAGGACCCTTCGGATACCAGAGAAAGTGCCTCCTAAGATAAACTGGAGGTTCAAACCAGGCCTTTAACTGGATATGGTGAGCTTTTACCAGTTCACCATCAGGCAGTCTCTGCAGCTCATAGGTGACCTTATTCTCGTGTACCTTAGTAACACGGAATACCCCCTCAAACCTAGGGATGAGCTTGTTCGTCAGAAGATGTCCCAACAGTTGCACCTTCTTAAGCACCAGAGAACCCTCTTTAAACGGTTTGTACCGAGGATGTCCTTCAGCCCATGGGTCTCTCGTTTCTGCTGATAGCAACGGGATATTATCAACATCGTGAGCACCCTTCAGTATGTTCTCAGCTGGAGTACAGCCAATCTCAGTGTGGTGGGAATGGCTGTAGCTGAGAACTGCTCGGGATAAGAACTGGTCCCATTTCCGAGATTCCCCAGAAATCACCCTCAGTAACTCACCAATGGTACGATTCACTCGCTCCACTGCACCGTTACTAGAGGGTTTATACGGAGTTGTTTTCACATGTACAACATTATACCGCTCCAACAACTCAGTAAATTCCTGGGAAATAAACTCAGGGCCGTTATCAGTCAATATCCGGACTGGAACACGAGGAATAACAGGAAAAACTCGGTCTTCAAGCGCCTGGCATATCGTACTGCTCTTCTTATTCCTTATGGGTACTGCCGTTACCCACTTGGAATAATGGTCGACTACCATCAGACACCCAATAAAACCAGTACTGGTTGTTGGGAGACTTACAAGATCCATAGCAACCAATTCAAAGGGAGAAGAGGTCACTATTTTCAAGGTCGGCGGGGAAACCACCTCCCTTGAGACCTTACAAGTCTGACATTCCCAACATGTCCGGCACATATCTCTGATTACATTAATCAAAGACCTGTGCCAGACGAGTCGACGGAGCATTGCACTCCTTTTTCCGATCCCCCAGTGAGCATTCTGGAGGTGTGTCTCGGCAACTAGGTCTATCAGGACATTGAAGGTGATTACTGGGACTACTGGGACTACTGAGCCGTCTGGATTCCGCTTCACTAGCAAACCCTGGTGAACTTCCAGGTTCGACTAACATCTCCTATAGGGTAGACAGGAGCGTGGAACTCGAGATGCAGGAACCCCAGAGTAGATCATCTTAATGACAGATTGAATCTGTCGATGATCTCCTTGGATCTTGGACACCTGACTAAAGCACAGAAGAGCATTTCCGGAGAACACTCCCTGATCAGATTCAGGATCAGTTACCTTCATAACAGTGGTCTCAGTATGCAGGGAGGAGACTGAGAGTACCTTGGGAGACAACTGAAGAACAGTAATGTGGTCATACACCAACTGTTCTCGGGGTGAATCCAGTGTCAGGTAGGCTGCGTCCAGTATATTCCTACCACGAACAAAACAAAAGTTAATGTCTTTGGCAGCTACCACCGCATAGTTAAAAAGCGGTAGCCTCCACCCAGAAGGACACTTCACCTCTAACTGGACGTAGCCTAGAATGCTGGTGCAGGAACCAGTCAACCCCTCTAGCTGTTCTCCTGACAGTACCTGGTACTCTATGCCAAGTTGGCTCAGTACAGAATCACTTACTAGACAAACCTGTGCTCCTGTATCAACAAGAGCACAAGATAAGGTCTCCTGCATCATTACTATACCTACTGCCGAGTGGTGAGACACATGGGTACAACTGGACAGACGAGGTGCCTTTTCTGTCACGTACTGGATTACAGGACAATCCTCCGGCGCTTCCTGATCATCAGTGATCAAACCCTCAGGGTCAGGAACACGAGATTTTACCTCCGCCTTATGGCCCAGAATCATGTCAGTTGGAGGGACGTAATTGCGGAGCTCGATCAGAGGGTTAAAATGCACTCCAGACAGACACTGAAGATGCACACACTGAGGCTCAGTCACGGAAGGATCACGATAAACTACGGGACAAGTGGGACCCCAATGGACCCAGATTTCCAGGTTCAATAACTTTGATGCTGCCAATAGCAACTCCAGAGCTGGGACTGTACCTGGAAATCTCATTGCCTTGATCCTGTTCCTGCTGGTCTTGTCCAGTTTGAAGCCTAGTCGACCGGCGTCTTTCAGAAACTGCTGAACTAAGGCATCCCGGAGCTTGGATCCCTTTAGCGGAGAGTCAGGTGCGACACCTGACCCTTCTGTCCAGCAGTTCACGACTAGCTCCAAGGATTCGATGAGAGAATCTGGACCACCACGAACCTCCTTATACAAGGCCAGTCTAGTAGGCAACTTGGGAGTGCTAGGTTCAGTAGCAAACAGACAGTCAGTTAATACGGGCCAGCGGGATAACCAGTCAGCGGCGGCATTCTGATCTCCTGGACAGTAATTAACAATAAAGTTAAATTCGGACAGGTCCTCCAGTGTCCGTGCTAGACGACTGTCCACCATCTTCATGTCATGAAGGTACATCAGGGGACGGTGATCAGAATGGATCACGAAGAACTGACCATAGAGGAAGGCCCTGAAGGTTTTCACTCCCCATCGCAGAGCAGCCAACTCACGCTCAATGGTAGAGTAACGGGTCTCGCAGTCAAGGAAAGTCATAGAGTCGTACGCTATAACCCGACGCTCCCCTGGATGCTCCAAGGACTCCTGGCACAGACAAGCACCAGCACCTTCACCCGAAGCGTCAACAAACAACTCCAAGGGTTTAGCATCAGCGGGGTAGTCAGGGTATGACAACGTAATGTCCTCTTTGATCAGTTCCTTCAAGCGCACAAAGGCACTGTCCATTTCTGCAGTCCACTTCAGTTTCCTAGTTCCTTGAGACTTTCGTCCACCAGTCTTCGCAGATAATGGTTTGGCTATCTGTGAGCACATGGGGATAAACTTCCGTTGGAAGTTGACCAGTCCCAGGAATCCCCGTAGCTCACGCACAGTGGTCGGTTTAGGGAAGTCTTCCACTTTCTGGATGTATTCTGGTAGCTTACGCATACCAGAACGTCCAACCAGATGACCAAGATACTGGACCTCGGCTTGAACCCAAGAACACTTCCCGAGTTTTATCTTGAGTCCGTGCTTCTAGAGAGTAGCCAAAACTCGTTCTACCAGTTTCAGGTGTTCCTCGAAAGAAGACCCAAGTATCAATATGTCGTCAATGTAGACAACCACCTTGGCTTTCGGGAACTCTTGGAGAATACTCTGCATTTCTCTCTGGAACACTGCAGGTGCATTTTTCAGTCCAAACGATAAGCGTCTGAACTGCCAATGTCCAAAAGCGGTAGAGAAAGCCGTGTATTCCTTACTGTCCTCTGCCAACGGTAACTGGTAGTATCCACGAACCAGGTCAAGGGTTGTAAAGTATTTGACTCCTTGAAGTCCAAATACGGAATCGGCCATGTTAGGCATCGGGAACTTATCAGAGACAGTCACTTTATTCAGTCTTCGGAAGTCCACACACAACCGTATACTATTGTCCTTTTTTCGGACTGGAACAATGGGTGAAGACCAAGGAGAGATGCTGGGTTCAATAATACCCAGTTCATGCAACTCCTTGCACTGTTCCTCGATGGCGTCAGCAACGGGCTTGGCAAACCGTCAAACTCTCTGATAAATGGGCGTCTCGTCATACAGGTGGATGCGTATTGGTGTGCTTGAGCACTCTCCCACATCATCATCATCAGTACTGATGACTGGAAGATGACGTCGAAGCATTTGACAAAACTGGTCCTTCTGGGAAGAGTCCAGTTCATCGGAGATAGACAGATTGTCTATCTCTTCCAATACGCTCGGTTCAGGAGTCAGGTCACACTCCTGTGCTATCAGGCAGGATAGAGGAGCATCCACCATTGCTATGGTGAACACCTTCCCCAAGAGATCACCCTTCTTGATCTTGGCAGTTTCTTCAGATGAACCCTTGACTAAAACTGAGGCTTTTTTATCTTTCAGTTCAAGGATGCCAGGAATTGCTATATCTTTCCTTGACAGACCAGGGGTTATGATGTCGCCATCATAATACATTTCTGGCCAACAGTTGGTCGGACAAGCAGGGCACCTAAAAGACGTGTCAAGTCCCTTAGGAAAGTTAACACTAACTGGAACAAGTACTGGCTCAATACTGGCAATCCTCATTGAATCAGCTGCGTAGACCTCAAGTGCGTAAAGCACTTGCTGACAACAGGCTCCATGTATCAGGACATAATACTCCCAAAGAGGCTCTTGGGGAGTACTGCCAACGCTCAGCCGATTTCGGGCTCCGTCAATTATCACCCCATTTGCTCTCAAGAACTGGTAACCAAGCACTACGTGCTCAGCCATAGTCCCTGAAGGCACTACATGGAACACACTCGGGGCGAATGTCATTCCATGCAGTATAGGGATCAACAGTACAGTACCTAGGGTCTTAGGTCCTGTTTTCCCTAAACCCTTCAGACCAATGGTGTTGGGTACCATCTGCAGCTGGTAATCCTGTACTACTCTCGATGACAGGAGGTTGACCTCAGCTCCGGAGTCAATGAGAGCATCCAACGCTCCCGATGGAAACTCAGACATGGTCACTGGGACAACCATGAGTGGTACAGGAGCCAACTGCCTCAGTTTTGGCTTTCTCCCTGGAGGAGTCAGTTGGAGAAGCTCTGGACTGTGTCGAGGACAGGTTATCACAGGCCAATCCTGAAAGAGCCATTGGAGGTGCAATGAATTCTTCAGGTTGAGGGGTAACCTTAGAAATCGAGATTTCCGAGGCTGCCGCCGGAATACTAGGAGCATGCACCCTAGCACTCACACCCTCCTTCGATGTAGCCCCATCTTCTACATCGAAGGCCTGGTGTTTAAAGCCCTATGATACTCCTCAGTTCTTGACTTCCTGGGCTTTGCCTTCTTGCTCCTCTTCTTCTTCTTCCCCACAGTCTGAGAAGGAGCACTGGACTCGCTCCCACTTCGGGTCTCCCGGCTACTGGTTGATCCAGAATAGGACGACGGGGTCGGAGTAGCATTCACCGGTACTGCTCTCCACCTTGAAGGAGTCTGGACAGAGGTAGTCTCCCTCCCAGGGCTGCGGGCATTAGCTGTGTTCTGGACAGGTGATCTGCTCATAACCGGCGCCTGTCGTCCACACTGTGCCACATGATGGTTGGACGAGCCACAACGTAGGCAGAGGTTGAGGTGTCTGCGACACTCGTCCACAAAGTGCCCTGGTTTTCGGCACCATGCACAGTACCTCCTCTGGAATTGGGGCGATCTATCTGGGGTGCGTGATGGTGGCAGGCGCACTTCCACAGGTGCAGGTTTGGGGACCGGTCGAGGAGGAGTGCGTAAATACGCTCTGTCAGGTCCAGGTGAACGGCTGGGGACAGCCATGGCAACCCTGTCGGCATACGAGCCGTGCCATGACTGTCCCACACGACTGATGGCCAAATCCTCTGCCTTCTGGCTTCGCTGACGGGATGCCTCGGCGAGAACACTCAACAGGTGTAAAACATCCTGCCAAGTGGCCTGACGGCCAGCGGAGACATTAATGGTGGCCAAAGGCTGTTCCAGACAACTCGCAGCTCGGCACGGAACAGTTCTTAGGAGCTTTCGCCTAAGCTCCCTCCGGTCCAAACTATGGCGAGGATAGGCAGACTTGTACAGGGAGGCTAACCGGACAGCGTAGATTTTCAGCAGTTCGCCCTCGCCACAGGTAGCACTGCTGAACCGGGCCTTTCTACCCGCATCACGCCTCTCTCGGGCTTCTCGACACCAGTCGAGGAGGCGTTCCTTCATGACGGGGTATGAGATCTCGGGACCCCCCATGGCTGAGAATGCCTCATGAATTTCTCCCTTCAGAAATCTTCCAAGGTCAACAGTCCACCGGCCAGAGCTTCCCGCGGTATACTTACTCGCACAGTAGGCCTCGAAATCCCTCAGGAATCGGGCAAAACTCTGGCCAGTTTCGAGCTGGAAGATACCAGGCTTGGGGTTCCTCCTGGAGTCGAGGACCTTAAGCAGATCAGACAGACTGCATTCTGTCTGGAGGGATTGGACGTGGTCGGTGGAGACTGTGTCAACTGAGCTGACACTGAGACAGGAACTGGTAGTGTCTCCAGAAGTCTTGCTGCCAGAATCGTCGCTGGTTGACTCCTGGGACATGGTCATTTCAGGTATGGCTGGTCTGGCTCTTTCCTTGGCCTGGCATCTCCGCTTTGGGATAGCCCCTGTCTGGGCAAGAACTGCCTCAGCGGTAGCTGCTGGAGCTTTCTCTGGCCTACTGGATTCGGCCGGGTTATCCAAGAACTGCTCCCCCAGTCCACTGGCTGCAGGCTCTGGTAGACTAACAGAGTTAGTTAGCAGAACAGGCGAGGAAGCAAGCAGTCCACTAGGGACAGGAGACTCCCAAAAGCATGGTACAGGGGGGATTAATGTTGTGAACCCTGGAGGGGGCTGGAGACCTCCAATCAGTGGCTCTGCTCCAGTCACTGGAATTGCCAGACCATTGTAATTTGGCCAAGCTGGGGACGTAGATGTAGCACTGGTGGTCACTGTGGTTGTGACCCCAGTGGCAACGTGGCACGTTGGTGACGGCTCAACAGTCTTCAGGGCCGCCACTTGAAGTGTCAGGGACAATCTGGACCAGACTTCCCACATCCCGGCTCAGGCTCTTCTTAGCCTTTCGGCGTTTACTGGATGATGCCATCTCTAAAGGTTGGTGTTTCCCGGGTCTGGGCACCAAAAATTATGTAGTGGTTTGCGAACTGTGGCCAAAGGTAGCACCCAAACTGCCTAGTATCCAGATGCCGACCACAACAAACATACAACGGTGGAATACCCCAAAAAAACCTAAATAACAGGTCATGAGAACGGAGCTCTGGGCACCACCTCTTGATTTATACTGGGCAAGGGGACCCAGCTAGAATCTTGCTCTTTATCATGCCTTTCATTGGGCTAGCTGGATTATAAATAAAAGTATAAGAACATTAGGTGAAAGGGAATCTTATAATTAATAACGGAACACAGTGTGGGAGGAAAGAATTATGATAAATTACTGTACTTAAGAGATCTTAAAAAACAGTGGCTGGGGGAGGGGTGCACATTGGTGTAGGAACAGGAATGATATGCTGTATTCATAAAACACAAGAAAATAATATCTATTTTGAAACAACTGTTAGGGTTATGTTAGCATGGACCCATCAATCCAAATAGAAAATTAAAGGCAAAAATTAGCTTTCCTTTACGTCAAACTTCAGCATCCGGGTAATAAGATAAACAAATTAACCAAACAAGATTTCCACAGGTGGGGCACTCATAAGTGTTCCTATTCAGTACAAGTATTAACTGAGACACTCCTAACCGTGTATTTATTTGGGCAAGTACCAGTATGCCATTTCAATAGTTCCAGTTAACTATCAATGTTTATGACACTTAAACGTTTGACTGTCTCCACAAAAAGACGGTTTTAGGCCCCCTTACGTTCACTTGGTTCTGGGGCAAACATTAAAAAAAAACTGTCCGTCACTAAGTTCCAGTATGGAATCACCTTTTGTGATCTGGTGATGTGGAGTAGCAATATCTTGATCCTTGTTGATGAAATCTTGGATTCGCAAGGTTTTCAACTGTCGAAGCTCTTTTTCAACTGAACTGAGAATACTGAAGAAGGGCCGTGCCTGATGTCAAAACTTCTCTAATGACAACATCTTCCAGCTGAGCATTGAAAATTGAGTTCAGTTGCCTCTCTAAAAAACCCTACAGAGAGTAGGGTGTGCTGCAAAAACAAATGTGGTTAGACAACTGGTAGGACCAAAAAATATTACAATACCCCTTCAAAATATAAATAATGCTTCTATTCATGACTTTGTTATAAAAATAAATGAATTTGTTGCTGGCAAAATATGTAAACCTATTTAAGAAAAATTTAAATCTTTACAGTGAATATATGGAAAATCATTATAGTACAGTACTGGGGCAGAATATCTGACATTATGACAAAAGGGAATTGATAATGAGAGTTACTTTAAAACATATATAACCCAAGCTTGTTATATGTGGAAATGGTTTGTATTTTCCCCAACTATTATTAATTTTTTTCACATCGTGAAGACCTGAGGGGCTGTGGACAGACCGAAGACGAGGGTCTTGAACTGCAACGTTTGGGTACCCCATTTTACCCTTAGGTACTTCCTGCTGGAGGGGTGGACAGGGATTTGGAAGTATGCGTCCTTGAGGTCTATGGACATCATGAAGTCCTCCTCCCTCAAGGCCGCTAGGACCGACTTCGGAGTGTCCATCTGGAAGTCGGTCTTGCACATGAACTTGTTGAGGGCTGAGAGGTCTATGACTGATCTCCAGCCCCCTGTCGCTTTCTCCACCAGGAAGAGTCTGCTGTAGAACCCTGGACCCGGGTTCTTGACTGGTTCTATTGCCCCTTTCGCCAGCATTGCAGAGACTTCCTCTTGTAGCGCCGCCATTCTCAAGGGGTCTTTGGGTGCCAACCACTCCGCCTGTAGGTCTGGTATCAGAAGTAGGGGGTCTGCCAGGAAGGGCAACCTGTACCCTTCCTTTAGTACTGCTACGGTCCTCGGATCTGCCCCGTGGTATCGCCATGCTTGCCAAGAACGTCTGAGGCATCCCCGCACCTGAGGCTTCGGCAGGAGTAGGGGGCCTCTTTCCTACCTTCTTCGAGAGGCGCGGCCTGAACGCCCTCTTCTGGAGGCCGAATAAGAAGGCCTGAAGGCTGACTGCGCAGTCGGAGCTCTTCTACGGGAGGGCTGCAAAGATTGAGGCCAGGCCGTAGTAGGGGCGTCTCTCATGGGCTGACTAGGTGAGGTGCGGTGAGGGAGCGAGACGTCGGAGGATGGCCTTCTATGGGCAGGTCTTCTCGTTGGAGGGGGTCTGGGCTCTCCTGCATCCTTCAGCTTCCTGATCCTCTCTACTGTCTCCTCCACCGCCTTCAGGCGGAACACTGAGTCGCCCCACAGGGGTAGGTTCGTAAGAGCCCTCGCTTCTCTGTCCGGGAGTCTCCTGACGAGCTTGCTGAGCACAGTGTCCCTCTTCCGCAGCACCCAATTGCCGGCCTGTGAGAGGGACTGGTAAGATAGGAACTTGCGGGCCTTACCACCGAGCTAATCAGCTCCTTCAGCAAGGCCTGGTTCTCCGGAACTGCGAGGTCGTGCGAGGCCTGAAAGCCCACCAGTGTGCAGGTCCACCAATCTAGCCACGACGATACGTAGACCAGGTCCATGGCTAGGCCTTCCATCATGGAGGTCTCCGAAGGGGAGAAGCAAACTGGGGCAGTGGTAGCTCTCTCTCTTCTGCGGCTCCCTGGCCTAGGATGGCGACTGCTGGCTCTACCGTACAGGGACCCGCGCGGCGCCCTTCGGGAAGGTAGAAACGTTTCTGGGTCTTGAGACCCTGGAGAAGCTTGGAGGCGCTCTGACTCTTGGGGGCTTCTGCGTGGCTGGCCACTATCCTGTCTATGTGAGCCATGCCCAGCCTAACGTCCCTAGCCAAGGGAAGAGCTAGTGAGGGCCTCTGTTGCACGGGTGCATTGACCAGCCTGCTGAGGCCGAGAGCCAGTCTTCATCCGTGGAGGAATTAGGCTCGTCCAGCCTGTGATGATGCCTAATGAGGCCTATAACCCTCCTGTAGGCCGAGACTTCTGCCGCCGAACCTTCTACGCCGTCTTCTATACTCTCCGTCAGATGTTCCCCTGCTTGTGACGGGGCACCTCCGATGGAGGGTGCCGCTTGGGGAGGAGGCATCTTCCTGGCGCGGTCTGCACTCGGCGGTTCTGGAAGGAGGACGGGCATCGCCGTTGAGATGAAGGGCTCCATCCTGGGCTTATCTCTGCCTACGGAGGTCCAGGAGGCTGCGAGCTTGCCCGTGGATGGAAGGTGTCTCTCACGTTCCGGTCGACTCGTCGCAGACTTGGAGCCTGGGACGCGGCTGCCAGACCGAAGGGGTGACTCTCTCCGCTGGGCGGATGGAGTCGGAACCTTCGCGGACTTATGCCTGTCCCCTGGGGCCTGAAGTGACGACTCTCTCCGACGATCGTACCTGCTACTGGGGACGTACTCAGTTGGCGAACGAGCCCTTGGGAGCCAGCGCGAGTTGCCCGGGACCGCTGAAACTCGCAGGAGTTGGCTACGTGGGATGGAAACCCGCACCCATTCCTCCCTCGGGGAGCAGCTTCTCCTGTACTTCCTCCTGGGGGATCTAGCGCGCCTCCCGGCGTGGCGGGATCTGGAACGGGAACGTGACCTTCTCCTGCGGGACCTATCCCGCCGTCTTCTATGGTCCCTCGGGGCTCCGTCCTCCGAGGAGTAGGAGTAAGACTCGACTGAGGAGCCCGAAGACTTCTAGGACCTCACGGAAGGTTCTGAGTAGTGCCGCGTTGCTGATGGGTCCGTGCGTCGATCGAGCGGCGACGAAGACTCCAGAAAGACGGACGGGAGCATTGCTGAAGGCGCTGGAGGGGAACGAGGCAGCTCATAGCTGGGCAACCAGGTCTTGAACTCTTCTTCCAGCTTCAAGGGTGATCTGAAGGGCGTCTTCGGTGGCGCCCACGCGAGGGGGTCTGACGGCAGCAAGTCCTCCCTCTCGACGCCACCCTCGGCTGCAGACGTACCTGAAACACAGGCCCATGAAGCGGAAGAAGAGGCTGCCGCAGCCTTTCCCCACATAGGATTGTCAGAAGACACGGGCCTTACTGGCACCAGGATTCCGTCCTCCGAACACACTCCCGTCCCTCCCTCAGGCCCCCCACTTGCCTGGATCGACGCCACAACCCCACTATCAGGTATTTCAGACTCCTGGGGAAGAGCACTAGGCCTCTTCCCCGCAACTGACTTACCTCGTCCCCTACTCTGGGTAGGGGAAGGCGGCTGAGAAACACTATCCGACGACGAGCCGGGCGAAGCAAGAGGCGAAGAGACGCTCGGTTTCCTAGGCGATCACCTGGAAGACGCCTTCTTCTCGGTACCATAACGCACCCACTGCACCTCGTTCCAGGACTCGCACTCGGGACACGTGGCTGTAGGGGAACAAACACTGCCCCTACACGAAGAACACAAAGAGTGCGGGTCAACTTCAGGCTTCGAGAGGAAGGCGCCACACGATTTACCGGCCATAGGCCCAGGCCAACGACGGGGATACTCCATTACGCACTAGCAAGACACCGCGAGACACAGGAACACAGAGGAAAAAGGATAAGGAAGAGCACACAGGGACCACGTGGGAACCGCATGGGACACAAAGGGTCGCACTGGGTAAGGAGAGCGCGTCGGGATGTTATCGCGACGCGACCAGAAAACTTACTGGAAATTGAGACCTGAGCAAACATGCTCTCTGACCAGGGGTCGCCTCGTGGTGTGTATCACTTCGCCAGAGGTTACCCCGCATAGAAAACGGGAGTAGGGTAAACTACACAAAATTCTGGTCGGTTGAGAGGAGATCCCAGATACTCCTAAGAAAGTAGTTCGAGGTAAGAACTCCGTGTTCGAACAAATGAAGAATTAAGTTTAGTGTAACGTAAGATTAAAATTTTATTTTTGGGCTCAAGCCATGACGTGCTGATGGAAGGTTCCTTCAGTAGCTTCCTAAGGGTATATTCGACTACAGTAGATATTCTCAGAGAATTAAACTAAAGGTTTCACAGAATTCTAACTTCTGGCGCGAGTACCCATAAGGTTTCCCTTTAGGATATAGTATACTAACAGGGGACGTATGCTTTACACGCCACATAGCTATCTGCACCCCACATAGCATTTATGCTTCGAGGGGGTTAGAGTGGCAATTATGGGAGGAGCCGTTCCAAAAACTCTCCTCCTACGCTACTGTTATGGTACCTAGCGATGTAAACAAACGGCTGCCATATTGGCCGACGTCACATCCGTCCGCGCCAAATCCATTCCACTTTCTGTAGCGCATCCTAGGAGTTGTGTTTTCCCAGCTTTCGCTTATTTTCTGCATCATGTCGCAATCTTTGGCCTCGCCTTCTTCTGGAAAGTTGAGTACCATATTCTTGTATTGTTTAAATAAGCTCCAGCCGTAGAGTAACGATTACTTTTCCTTAAATCTTGTGTTTTGTGGCGGAGCTGTGCCTTCACTGGAGGCGTCATGTTGAGACGCTGTTGCTCGCCTAGCATGCTTTATTTAGTTAGCCAGAGCAACGTTCCTGGTCCCTTAATTAATGATTATATTAGTTAGTCTTCATTGCTAGGAATTATTTATATTATGCTGTTAGTATTCGCCTTCGGCGATCATGTTAGCCGAACCCTAAGCTAGCCTGCTGGCCTAGCCCCTAGGCAGGATGCCTAAGTGTTCATGTTTACTTTTTGCATGATATGATAGTGTTCCTAGTGTTATGAGTGAAATGAAGATTCAGGCATTACAGTGAACCCTCGCTACTTCGCGGTTCGACCATCGCGGATTCACCACTTCGCGGGTTTTTTCATAACCCATATATATATACATATCGCGGATTTTCCGGAATTTTCGAAAATACCGCGATATCTGAAGACCCCAAATACAATATTTCGTTACCTGTAATTCCATTAATACTGTAATTAGTAATATCTGCTCTAACTGATTGTTCATTGCATTACATATGACATATAATTGAGCACAGAAAGAAATAAAACGCGAAAAGAGAATATGATCATACGATAATTCAGTACTGTATACAGTACGTAGTAAAATTAAATAGAACATGAAACGCAAAATATCGGGTTTGTCCGAGATAGAGCGTCCGCTGTCACATTGCGGAATCCTTGTAGGTGAACTGCAGACAGGTGCCATTTCTTCCTTTCTGCCAGACGGAAGATTGTCAGGAGCACCTGATTTATCTTGGGCGATCTTGAGCCCTGGCGATTGAGACAACGCACTACCACAGAGCTGTCCAGGATCAGGCGAATGTGTATCGACGGGGGCGGGGAGAGTTTCTTCAGCGTCAGAAGAACCGCCATGGCCTCCAAGATGTTGATGTGAAACGTCTTGAATAGGGGAGACCAAGTGCCTTGAGCCTGTTTTTGGTGGGAGTGACCTCCCCAACCCTCCAACGAAGTGTCCGTATGGATGTTGAGAGATGGAGGTGGGTGTTGGAGAGGAAGGGACCTTTTTAGGGCCCTCGCTTCTGACCACGGCTTTAGAAGAAGTCGAAGTCTGCTTGGGAGCCGTCTCTTGAGGTCTCTTCGAGCGATGGATGCGGAACGTCTCCAGACTCCTGCTGCATCCTTTAGCTGTGCACGAAGCACTGGGTTTGTGATCGAGGCGAACTGTAGAGAGCCTAGAACTTGTTCCTGCTGGCGTCTCGAGATCCGTTTGGATTTTAACAGTCGCTTGACAGACCCTGCTATTTCCTTCCTTTTCTTTGCTGGAATGGAAAGGCGGTGTGACTGAAGATTCCAGTGGATGCCTAACCATTGGAACTTCTGAGCTGGAGATAGGCGAGACTTTTTCGCGTTTATCTGGAATCCCAGGTGTTCGAGAAACTGGGTAACTTTTCTGCAGGATTCTATACAATCCTCGGGCGAGGGCGCCCACACTAGCCAGTCGTCGAGGTAGGCCATCACCTGGACGTTTCGGATGCGGAGCTGTTGTACTACTGCGTCCGCTAGCTTTGTGAATATCCGAGGGGCCACGTTGAATCCGAAGGGCATGGCCCGGAAGGCATAGCTTTTCCGTTGGAGTCGGAATCCTAGGTAGGAGGAAGCGTGATGGTTCATTGGTATGTGCCAGTATGCGTCCGCCAGGTCTATCGAGACCGTGAAAGACCCTCGAGGCAGGAGGGTTCTGATCTGTTGAAGAGTCAGCATCTTGAACTTGTTGTTCGATATGAATACGTTGAGGGGGGATAAGTCCAGAATGACTCTGAGTCTGTCTGAGTCTTTCTTGGGAACACAAAACAGTCTCCCTTGGAACCTTGTGGACTTCACCCTTCTTATCACCTTCTTGTTCAAGAGGTCTAGCACATATTCTTCCAGGAGGGGGGTTGAACGTTGGAAGAATTGGTGGAAGGTTGGGGGTGGTTGCGCCCAGCTCCAGCCCAGACCTTTCTTGATGATGCTGTGTGCCCAGGAGTCGAAGGTCCAGCGATCCTGGAAGTGGCGGAGTCTTCCTCCCACCGGAAGCACTTCATTGCTTCTGGGGTCCCGAGGACTTGCTGCCTCGGCCGCTAGCTCCCTGTCCTCCTCTGCCTCTGGAGGGCCGGCGAGAGGAATCTCTGCCGGAACCCCTGCCTGAGCTTCTACCCTTGGGATGAAAGGTAGTGGAGTGCTGCTCGAAGGCGGGGTTGAAGGCCGGTGATGAGGACAAAACCGGCTGTGGGACCAACTGAAAGGTCTGTGGCGGCTGAGCGGCCACTTGGGGAGTAGCGGGTGCCGGAAACTGACGTCTGTGCTGACGTTGCTGGGGTCTATGCTTCGACTGCTTCCTCTTAGGCTGAGGACCGTCATCCTGAGAGGGCTTTCTCTTCCTAGACATGCCCCATTTGTTGAGAAGGTTCCTGTTCTCAGATGCGGCCTTGTCTGTGATCTCTTTCACTAGATCAGACGGGAAGAGGTACTTGCCCCAGATGTTGGAGGCAATCAGTTTCCGGGGTTCGTGTCTGACAGTGGCACTGGAGAACACGAATTCTCTGCAGGCTCTACGAGCTCGCATGAAGTGGTACAGATCCTTGACTAAGGTTGCCATATGAGATTTGGCAAGGACCATGTAATGGTCAGGGACTCTGGTGTCACCAGCCATTACGTCCATCTGGACCTGGAGAGTGAGAGATGCTACCAGCCTCTCCTTCGTTTCCTGTTCCCTACGAAGGAGGTGTTCGTTTAGCTTGGGGAGGTCCTCATTAAACTGACGTCCAGCAACGTCAGGATCTAGTTTGCCCACCACGAAGGTGTGTTGCACATCCTTCCAGTGTTTGGTGTCGGGCGGGGTGGCTGCGAAGAAAGGTCTGCATTCCTCCAATGCAGGGCAGGATTTCCCTTCTTCTACAGCCTTAAGGCAGGCAGCGAAGGCCTTTTCCGTGAAGGGTATCACCACTTCATCGGGCGCAACGTAGGTGGGGTACTTCTTGCTCAGAGTCGGAAGTCCAGAGCAGGTAAAGCCTCTGCTCTTAAGCGCTTTGGCAAGCATAGCCTGGGCCTTCGAGAGATCGAACACTATTTTCTCCTTCGGTTCGGTCTCTTCCTTTGAGGATGGTTCTGAACGTAGACGGACGTAACAGTCCGGATACGCCTCAAAGCGGGGGAAGAACTCCACTTCTTCCAGGGGTATGGAACCGATCTTATCGCTGACGAAGATCTTGTCGTCAGCGATGACCATATGCTCGGCGAATCGCCACGGATTGTCGCTCGAGCATGCGGGGAGGTCCTTGATGGAGATTTTGCGAGATTCCTTGGAACCTCCCATCGACCGAATGATCTTGTGAGTTTCTTGGAGCTTCTGCTCCATCACGGATTCAATGAGCCGAATCATATCCTGTGCCGTAGGTAGAGGAGTCGTGGTGGAGGACGTAGACGGGAGAGACACTTCCGTCGGTGTAGGAGTAGGAGGGGGGATGGAGGGAGGGGCATCCTCCTTATCGGACTCGGTATATACTACCCGGTCCTCTTCTTCATCATCCTCCCCTTCACCCTGGGCCATAAGGGTTTTCTCGGTGTCCTCCGAGATCTCTGACATGTGTTCATCATGTTCTGAATCCAGGTGACAATCATTCATGGACTGAGCCATGACAGTATCAGGTTCCACTGTAATCTGGACTACGGGGATCTGTTCGACTGGGACCACTGAGTCTGGTGAGGCCTTTGGGAACAGCAAAGACCTCATTTCTTCTGTGGCTAGGTATGGTCCAGTGGCGTTCTTTTGAAAGCCACGTACCCACTTGCGTAGGTTGTCCCGAGCAGTGTCCCGAATCTCCGCTGAGGGAGGATCATAGAATGCTTTCTGTAAGCATTCTTGGCAGACCGAACAGGTGTTGGGGCCCCAGTACTTGAGATCCCCTCTCTTGTGAGCACAAGGGGCGTGTGTCCTACACGCCGTGTGTCCATAGAAGTGTGGCCTACGGACCGCGCAGAAGTCGTGGTCACACTTGACGTACTCCTCCTGTAAAAGAAAGAGACGATGAGTATTGTAGAGTCATAATATGGCTCGTATATAAAGTTAATTATTAACAAGTTAATATTAACATAAGTTAATTGTGATGCACAGAAGGGTGGGTGAAAGGAGACAGACGCATGCCTCGTGTAACCCGCCCGGCTGGTTGCTGTAGCATCAGACAGTCCCAGGTGGCCGTAGGCCTCCATGGAAGTTGTCTTGATAATGGGAATTCCATCTAGAATAACCATATTATAGACTAGGCTTGAAATCTTATCAAGAAGTCTGGGGATCATGAGATCCTAGTAAGGTTCCGGCAACCAGACGTGCCAATTACACGTAGCGTGCTGGAAAGATGAAACACGCAAGAAGACAGAGTGAAAACTGAACAAAGTGTACGATTCCGTACCAGTTTGTCTGCGTTAACAAACCGTCTAGGTGCGGTTTTTAGGAGCTATCGCTAGTAAAGATAGCTGAGAGAAGGGGTGCAAGGCATCTTGCCGCCTCCGGACGGGTCCGGCCTACTCCCGGCACACCGGAAGCCGCTCGAGCAGAGTTTCTGGCATTCAAGAATGATCATACTATGGTCAAAAGAAGCCAGGGTGGCGGCAGCCGGTAGCGGCGGCCGCCGGCAAGGAGCGGCGGTTCCGGCAGCCGGAGGCAGTCGGAGGGTGACAGGGGTAAGGATAAGGGAGCATAGCCGGGGCCGGGGGCCGGCTGCTAGTGCCGGCACTCCGGGAGGGGTCGGCAGTGTGCCGAGGCTATGAGGGAATGGAGAGGCCACGGCGGTAAGCCAGCGGCCGGCGGCGATCCCCCGGCACTCGGGGAAAGGCGGCAAGGATAAGGAAGTCACCCGTAGCGGCGGTAAAGCCGGGGTAGAGGCGGCAAGGGACAAGCACCAAAGATGGAGGTGGGATGGCAAGGCTGTATTAGCCTAGTCAAGACACCTCTGGAAAAGGTACCACCATGATAGAGGTGAATCTATCATCCTAAGCAGGGGCCGCAAGGGCCGGGGGCTAAGGCAGTCCAAGAGAGGACAGGGTGTACCCAAAGAAGGGGTGGAGACTCTTCATGTCGACCAAATGATAACTGACTCCATAGCACTATGGAAGGTCTATGTATCAGAGCGGACAACACTGGGAGCACCACGGGGTCCAGCACTCCAGCCTAGGGTGGAGTGTAGGACAGGGGACATATGAAGCCTAACCTACTGGTAGGTTAGGCTAGGCAAGAGATAGGTTGGGGGGGGAAAAGGGTCTTCTTATAAGACCCTGATATATCATATTCTTGTAAAATTTATATGAAATCCCAAGCAGACTGGAATGGGATTTTACATGATCTTTTGTGCTTGAATTGGTCACAATTATATAATAGTGTAGATCCTGTTGTCCCTTTGAATGAGAATCTAGTCAACATAATTGATAGGCGTATCCCTTCTCGTGTGCTAAAGTACCGAGTGAAGGACAAACCGTGGTTCAATGATGATTGTAGACGTGCTTTTTTGGAGAAGCAGGAGGCCTATCAACTTTGGAAGAGTAACAGATCAGATTTGACCTGGAACAACTATACTCAGCTTCGAGCTTTTGCTCAGAGAGTTTATGCCTCAACTGAAAAGGAGTACAATTTAACCATAAAAGAAACACTTTCTGGTACAACTCAGGAACATAAATGGTGGTCTACCCTTAAATCTGCACTCTTTGGTGTAGATGCAACAGTTCCTCCTTTACTTAAACCAGATGGCTCAGTCACTCACTGTCCTAAGGAAAAGGCAACCCTTTTGGCTGATGTTTTTGACAGTAAACAGAGTAATGAAAAACTTGAACTTCCTCATTCCTGTTTTCCTGAGGCTAAACTAACTAGTTATTAGTTTAGCTTTTCGATCTCGTGAGATTAAAGCTCTGTTGATGGACCTTGATGCTTATGGAGGTGTAGACCCAAATGGTATTTTTCCTTTGTTTTTTATAAAGACAGCAGATTTCTTAGCTCCAAAGTTATCTGTTATTTTGCGCAAGTTAGCAAGAAGAGGAGCTTTTAGCACTAGTTGGAGAATTGGTAATGTTACTCCTCTATGTAAATGTGTTTGTGGTAGCTCAAGTCCCACTGATTACCGCCCAATTTCCATAACTCCCATATTATCTAAAGTTTTTGAACGTCTTCTGGCAAAACGTCTTAATAGGTTTGCTGAAGGTAATCATCTACTCCCTAGTTTGCAATTTGGTTTTCGTAAAGGCCTTGGAGCATGTGATGCCCTTCTTACAATCTCCAATGCTGTACAGAAATCCCTTGATTGTGGTCGGGAAGTTCGTATGATTGGCCTTGATTTTAGTGCTGCCTTTGACTGTGTTAATCATGAGGCCCTTGTTTTCAAACTGAAACAGTTGGGAGTGGGTGGGTCGTTTCTTAGCATTATTATTGATTTTTTAAGTAATAGATCTCAAAGAGTTGTTGTTGATGGGCACCATAGTGATTATAGGAATGTGATATCTGGTGTTCCACAGGGTAGTGTTCTTGGCCCATTACTTTTCATACTATATACACATGACATGTGGTTTGGCCTAGAAAACAAGCTTGTTGCATATGCAGATGATGCTACTCTCTTTGCATCAATTCCATCCCCTGAATGTAGATCTAGGGTTGGTGAATCCCTTAATAGAGATTTAGCTAGAATTAGTGCATGGTGCAAATTATGGGGTATGAAGTTGAATCCTAACAAAACTCAAAGTATGATTGTAAGTAGGTCAAGGACGGTGGTTCCTCAACATCCGGATCTCAGTATTGATAATGTTTCTTTAAATTTGTATGACTCTTTCAAAATTTTAGGTGTGATTCTCGACAGTAAATTTACTTTTGAGAAACATATAAGGTCTGTGTCTTCTTCAATTTCACAAAAAATAGGCTTATTGAGAAAGTCTTTCAAGATTTTCGGTGATCAATCTATTCTGAAGAAGTGTTTTAATTCTTTCATTCTACCTTGTTTTGAGTATTGTTCTCCTGTCTGGTCTTCAGCTGCTGATTCTCATCTTAATTTGTTGGACAGAAACTTACGGTCTATTAAATTTCTTATTCCTGATCTAGATATTAATCTCTGGCACCGTCGTTCAATTAGTTCATTATGTATGTTGCATAAGATTTTTCACAACTCTGACCATCCTTTACATTCAGATCTCCCTGGACAATTCTATCCTGTTCGTAATACTAGGCAGGCAGTTAATTCTAATAGCCAGGCCTTCTCCATCACGAGGCTCAATACTACGCAGTACTCTAGAAGTTTTATTCCAGCTGTGACCAAGTTGTGGAATAATCTTCCTAATCGGGTGGTTGAATCAGTAGAACTTCAAAAGTTCAAAGTTGGAGCAAATGCTTTTTTGTTGACCAGGCAGACATAGTCTTTTTATAGTTTATTTATGACATATTTGTTTTTGATGTTGTTGATAGTTTATTATAAGACATGTCTGTTTTGACGTTGTTTCTTATTTTAGAATGATTTATTGTTAATTTGTTCTCTTCATTTATTTATTTCCTTATTTCCTTTCCTCACTGAGCTATTTTTCCCTGTTGGAGCCCCTGGGCTTATAGCATCTTGCTTTTCCAACTAGGGTTGTAGCTTGGATAGTAATAATAATAATAATAATAATAAAAGGATGGGTTATGCACCAGAGCGGCCACCTAGGAAGGGAGATGCTCACCCTAACCTATAGTAGGTGGACCAACTGAAAAAACGGTGCACGCGTATATTTCAGCAAGGTACATAAACCAGCCCTCCCAACCTAACCTGGATTAGGGTTGTTAGACCCTAATCAAGGAAGGGAGAAGACGTATCGCAAGGAAAAGGTCAAGGACCGATTCAGCTTAAAGGAGGTGGTCCTACCTTTAAGGCCCGCAACACTAAGGGAGGGGTCATTCCCTTAGGTGGGGAGGCGATACAGTACTCTGAGGAGTCTTGTCCTATCACATGTAATAGGGTACAAGATTACCAGAGGGAAGCCCAGGGCTGGGGATGAAGAGAGCATATAGGGGACCTATCATAAGGTAAGGTTAACAAGGCACTCAAGATAACCTACCCCCTATATGGTCCCTGAAGGCGAAAAAACACTTGCATCACTGTCAATGGTATTGTAAAATAATGCCAAAATCTTCATAACTAACACTAGGATCACTGAAATATCATGCATTAACACTGGTATAGGCTCACTGGCCTAGGGGCTAATCAAAGCCTACTGGTATGGGGTCAGCGAAGACCCTAACTAAAGCGTCAAAAACACGATAAAAGTTCCTAGCTATGAAGACTAAATAACTAATGGCGCTGATTAGTGATTTATATACCGGTAAGGCTGTTGCGGCTAACTAAATAAGGCATGCAAGCAACAGCAGCGTCATAAAATGGCGCTGACCGGTCTGGCAAAGCTCTGCCACAAATATGCAAATATCTCGAAAAGTAAGATTTACTTTAAGGTCAGAGCTTATTTAAACAATACTTAAACCTTTGTACTCAACTTTCCAGAAGAAGGTGAAGCTGAAGGTTGAGACATGGCGAGGATGCAAGCAGATAAAGTCGCACAAAGGGAAAAACACGTCCAATCGAGCGAGCTACTAGCAAAAGGAATGGAGACGGACGTGACGTCATCAAAAGCAATGGCGTCCGTCTGTTTACATCGCGAGTACCGATATCGCCACATCTAGATTGGCTGCGGCTCAGCTCCCAGCCACTCCCTGTCCGCCATATTGAAGCGTTAACTCTATATGGGGTGCAGATAGCTATGTGGCACGTTTATACATGCGTGTCCCCTGTTGATACACGATGTCTTAAGGGGAAACCCTTAGGATACTCACTCCAGAAGTTAGAATTCTGTGATAACCTGTGGTTTAATTCTCTGGGAAAATCCTAGTAGTGATTACCCAAGGAAGCTACCAAAAAGGATCCTTCCATCAGGACGCCATGGCTTGAGCCCAAAAATACCATATTAGAATGGTGTAAGGCTGCTGTTGGCTACTACTGTACTACAAATGTAATGGATGTGCTTCTTTTCCATGAATCTTTTGTATGTATACGTATGTAGTACTGCATCCAATAATATTCTTTGTTGCAAAAATCACATTTTGAATAAGCGTACGAGAGAGACAGAGAGAGAGAGAGAGAGAGAGAGACACATCCTACAACAAAAGCGTAAAATAGCGTACGTAAAGCTATTATTATTATTGTTTTTGGGCTCAAGCCATGGCGTCCTGATGGAAGGTTCCTTTTTGGTAGCTTCCTTGGGTATATAACTACTAAATATTCCCAGAGAATTTAACCACAGGTTATCACAGAATTCTAACTTCTGGAGCGAGTATCCTAAAGGTTTCCCTTTAAGACATCGTATCTCAACAGGGGACGCATGTATTAACGCGCCACATAGCTATCTACACCCTACACAGAGTTAACACTTCGAAGAGTAGGGGCGGAGAATAGCTGGGGAGCCGTTCCACAGCTAATCTCGTTCGTGGCTACTTTTGGTACTCGAGACGTAAACAAACGGGCGCCATTGTTAAATGACGTCACGTCCGTCCTCATCCTTCGTTTAGTAGCTTGCCTTACTAGCCGGATTTTTTCCCTGTGCGTACTTATCGACTTGCATCTTAGCCATGTCTCTACCCTCGGCCTCGCCTTCTTCTGGAAAGTTGAGTACAAGGTTCCAGTATTGTTTAAATAAGCTCTGACCGTAAAGTAACTTTTACTTTTCGAGATATTTGATGTTTTGTGGCAGAGCTGTGCCTCGACCGGACCCGCCATTTTATGGCGTCGCTGTTGTTTTGCATGCCTTATTTAGATAGCCTCAACAGCGTTTTCCGGCCTCATTAACTAATCGATACTATTAGTTATTTAGTCTTCATAGCTAGGAACTTTTATATCGTGTTTTGACGCCTTGTTATCGGTCATCTATTGACCCCATACCAGTTGGCTAGTCTAGCCTCTAGGCCAGAGCGCCTATATCAGTGTTCATGCATGATATTTTTCAGTGATCCTAGGTTAATTTATGAAGATAGTGGCATTATTTTACAATACTATTGACTGTGATGCAAGTGCTTTCGCCTTCAGGGACCATATAGGGGACAGGTTAGTTAGTGTGCCTTTCTAACCTAACCTACAAGTAGGACCCCTCTATGCTTCCTTCATCCCCTGCCTTAGGGCATCCCCTCTGTGCAGCCTTGCTCCCCCTACCACGTAAGGGGATCAGGCTCTTATCAGAGTATATATCGCTTCTCTGTCCCCCCCTAAGGGAATGATTCCCCCTGAGGGTTGCGTCCGAGAATGAGGAACGGCTAGTCCGTCCTTTATTGCTGGGGCTAGGTCTCCGACCTTCCCTGCAATAACGATACGTCTTCCATCCTTCCTAGTTCAGGGTGTAACATCCCTGCTCTAGGTTAGGTTTTGGGGGAGTTAGCTCTGTACCTTGCTGAAACGATACCCATGCACCGTTTTCAGTCAGGCTGCCTTACCTTAGGCTAGGGAGTGTCCTCCCTTCCTTGGTGGCCGCTTTGGTACAGAACCTCCTCCACAGAAGACTCTTCTCTTCTCCCCTCCCCACCTATCTCTTGTATGGCCTAGCCTATACTTAGGTTAGTCTATACCCATCTGTCCCTTGTCCTACAACTCCTCCTTAGGGTGGAGTGATAGGACTACCTTGAGCTCCTGTGTGCAGTCCGCTCTGGTACATATACCCTTCATAGTGTCCTATGGGGTTAGCCACTGGATGCGTTCTGTCTGCAGGGGTTCTCCCCCCCTCTTGGGTGTTCCCTAGCCCTCCCTTGGGCTACCTTAGCTCCCGGTCCTCTGCGGCCCCTGCTTCTGGGTGATAGGGCTAGCCTCTATCATGGGTACACCCACTCAGGTGGGATGTCTTGAGGTCCGTGGCCGGACCCCTCCATCCCTCCTTCTGTCTCTTTCACTATCCTGGTGCCGGTCCCTTGCCGCCTCCACTGTCGGTGATACCCACCTCCTACCTTGGTGACTTATACCTTGCCCTCTGGGCCGCCAGTCCTCCGTGTGCCGGGGGACTGCCGCCTCCCGCCGGAGTCCAGCCGATGGCCTTCCTTCTTTCATCATAGCTTCGGTCGTCCGTCCACCGGCCGGCCCCCGGAGTGACGGCATCCGCTGCCGGCAGTCCGGTTCTGCTATAACCATCCTTGTTCCTGTCACCAAGCCGGCAACCTTCAGCTGCCGGAGCCACCGCTCCCCGCCGGCGTGCCGCCGCTGTGCCGGCGGCCGCCACCCTGGTATTACTCCTGACTTCTATATTGTCTTCCCTAATGCCAGAAACTCTGCTGGAGCGGCCTCCGGCGTGCCGGCGGTCTGCTGGAGCCTTCCGGAGGCATCAAGGCGACTTGCACCCCCTTCTACTAGCTATCATCTGATGTTGATAGCCCTACATTGCAACCAGATGGTTTGATTATGTAAATGGATAGGTATTATCTTACCGTTCTATTAGTAACCATGCTGTCTTCTTGCATATCACAGATTTCCAGCATGCTGTGCGTATCTTAGCACGGCTGGTTGCCGGAAACCGTTACCCTTTGGGATCTTCTACGTTCCCAATTCTAGAGTCTGAGTAGCCTCAGTCCTAGTTTTATACCCTTGACAATTCCCAATAGAATTCCCACTGCCTTCCGGGGATTCCATGTCGAATTCTGTCCTGTGCCTTCGGTCACAACAAATTGTCTATGGATAAGGTCACGGTAACCAGCCGGGCGGGTTACACGGAGTATGTATCTATCTCCTTCTTTTCCACCCATTCTCTGATCATCACACTTAATACTAAGTTAAAGATTAATCAATTAATATTTAACTTTAGAATAGAAGTCATCCTTATGACTCCCCCATACTCATGTTCTCTTTCTCTTACAGGAGGAGCAACTGAAGTGCGACTACGGCTTCTGTGCAGTGAAGCGCCCGCACTTTTATGGGCACACGGCGTGTAGGACCCACACCCCTTGTGCCAACAAGAAAGGAGATCTGAAGTTCTGGGACCCGCAGAACTGTACGGTCTGCCAGGAACGCCTGGTCGACGCATTCAATAACCTTCCTTCAGCGGAGGTTAGGGACGCTTCTCGAGAGAAGCTACGCAAATGGGTGCGTGGCTTCCAGAAGAACGCCACTGGACCGTACCTTGCCACTGAAGACATGAGGGCCTTACTGTTCCCAAAGGCATCCCCAGACTCTGTGGTCCCCAAGGATCAGATCCCCACCGTCCAGATCACGGTGGAACCCGATGTTGTCATGGCCCAGTCCATACACGAGTGTCACCTGGATACCGACAACGCGGAGCGCATGTCGGAGATTTCGGAGACTACGGAGAGGAACCTCATGGCCCAAGAGCTGGACTATGAAGAGGACCAGGTGGAATACACCGAGTCGGAGCAGGAGGTCGCTCCGCCTTCCACCACCGCCCCAACTCCTACACCGACGGAAGTGTCTCTCCCGTCTACCTCCGCCACCCCGGACCCCATCCCATCCGCCCAGATGTTCCGTATGATTGAAGCGCTTATGGACAAGAAGCTTCAAGTGACACACGAGTACATCAGGTCCATGGGAGTTTCCAAAGAACCGAAAAGGATTTCGGTTAAGGACCTCCCGATATGCTCGCACGCCAACCCCTGGAGGTATGACGAGCATATGCCCATCGCAACGGGCAGGATCTTCATCAGCGAGAAGGTCGGCTCGATTGCCCTGGAAGAAGTGGAGTTCTTCTAGAGTTTTGAGGCTTATCCGGACTGTTACGTCCGGCTTCGATCCGAACCTGCCTCGAAAGAGGAGACCGAACCTAAGGAGGTGATAGTTTTCGATCTCCCGAAGGCCCAGGCTATGTTGGCCAACGCTGTTAAAAGTAGGGGCTTTACCTGCTCAAAGCTTCCGGCGCTGAGCAAGAAGCACCCTACCTACGTCGCACCTGATGATGCGGTCCTCCCCTTTACGGAAAAGGCCTTCGCTGCGTGTCACAAGGCAGTGGAAGAAGGGAAGCCTTGCCCTGCACTAGAGGAGTGCAGACCCTTCTCCCTGGTGACTCCCCCTGATGTTCGACACTGGAAGGATATCCAGCATACCTTCGTGGTGGGAAAACTAGATCCTGACGTTGCTGGACGTCAGTTTAATGAAGACCTCCCGAAACTTAATGACCACCTCCTTCGTCGGGAACAAGACACGAAGGAAAGGCTCGCAGCATCCATGTCCCTCCAAGTACAGCTTGACGTCATGGCTGGCGACACCAGAGTCCCCGACCACTACATGGTGCTCGCTAAATCGCATATGGCGACTCTGGTTAAGGACCTGTACAGTTTCATGAAGGCTCGGAGAGCCTGTCGTGAATTCGTGTTCTCAAGTGCCACAGTGAGACACGAACCCCGGAGGCTGATTTCCTCCAACATCTGGGGTAAATTCCTCTTTCCCTCTGATCTTGTGAAAGAGATCACCGACAAGGCCGCCACTGAGAATAGGAACCTTCTCAACAAGTGGGGCATGTCGAAGAAGAGGAAATCCTCTCAGGACGATGGCCCTCAACCTAAGAGGAAATCCTCCAAGCCAAAACCCCAGCAACGTCAACAGAGACGGCAGTTTCCGGGACCCGCTACTCCCCAAGTGGCTGCTCAGCCACAGCAGACCTTTCAGCTGGTCACCCAACCGGTTTTGTCCCAGTCACCGGTTTTCACCCCTGCCTTAGTGCAACAGACGACTACCTTTCGTCCCAAAGGTAGAGGCTCAAGCAGAGGTGCAGGCAGAAATGCATCTCGCCGTCCCTCCAGAGGCAGAGGAGGAAGGGGAGCTAGCAGCCGAGGCAGTAAACCCTCGGGACACCAGAAGCAATGAAGTGCTTCCGGTGGGAGGAAGACTCCGCCAATTCCAGGATCGTTGGACCTTCGATCCCTGGGCACACAGCATCGTCAAGAAGGGTCTAGGCTGGAGTTGGACTCAACCACCCCCAACCTTCCAGCAATTCTTCCAACAATCAACCCCCCTTCTGGAAGAATATGTCCTAGATCTCTTGAACAAGAAGGTGATAAGGAGGGTAAAGTCAACCAGGTTCCAAGGGAGACTGTTCTGCGTTCCCAAGAAGGACTCCGACAAGCTCAGAGTCATTCTAGACTTATCCCCCCTCAACAAGTTCATAGCGAACAACAAGTTCAAGATGCTGACTCTCCAAGAGATAAGGATCCTTCTGCCTCGAGGTTCTTACACGGTCTCCATAGACCTGGCGGATGCCTACTGGCACGTTCCAATGAACCACCACGCTTCCTCCTACCTAGGATTTCGACTCCAAAGGAAAAGCTACGCCTTCAGGGCCATGCCCTTCGGCCTCAACGTGGCCCCTCGGATCTTCACAAAGCTGGTGGACGCCATAGTACAACAGCTCCGCCTCCAAGACGTCCAGGTGATGGCCTACCTCGACGACTGGCTAGTCTGGGCTCCATCGCCCGAGGATTGTTTAAGATCCTGCAGCAAAGTCACCCAGTTCCTAGAACACCTGGGATTCAAGATAAACGCGAAGAAATCTCGCCTCTCTCCAGCTCAGAAGTTCCAATGGTTAGGAATCCAGTGGAACCTTCAGTCACACCGCCTTTCCATCCCCCAGAAGAAAAGGAAGGAAATAGCAGGGTCTGTCAAGCGACTGCTGAAATCCAAACGGATCTCAAGACGTCAGCAGGAACGAGTTCTAGGCTCTCTACAGTTCGCCTCAGTGACAAACCAAGTGCTTCGTGCACAGCTAAAGGATGCCGCGGGAGTCTGGAGACGTTCTGCATCCATCGCTCGAAGAGACCTCAAGAGACGGCTCCCAAACAGACTTCGGCTTCTCCTCAAGCCGTGGTCAGAACCAATGGCCCTGAAAAGGTCCATCCCTCTTCAACATCCACCTCCATCACTCAACATCCACACGGACGCTTCGCTGGAGGGTTGGGGAGGTCACTCCCACCAAAAACAGGCTCAAGGCACATGGTCTCCCCTATTCAAGACGTTTCACATCAACATCTTGGAGGCCATGGCGGTCCTTCTAACACTGAAGAATCTCTCCCCGCCTCCCTCGATCCATATTCGTCTAACCCTAGACAACTCGGTGGTAGTTCGATGTCTCAATCACCAAGGCTCAAGATCGCCCCAGATAAATCAGGTGCTTCTGACAATCTTCCGTCTGGCAGAGAAGAAGAAGTGGCACCTGTCTGCAGTTCACCTACAAGGATTCCGCAACGTGACGGCGGACGCTCTATCCCGGACAAGCCCGATAGAGTCGGAATGGTCTCTAGACGCAAGATCATTCTCCTTCATCTCTCACCAAGTCCCAGAACTTCAGATCGATCTCTTCGCAACGAGCGACAACAATCAACTTCCTCGATATGTGGCCCCGTACGAGGACCCCAAGGCAGAGGCAGTGGACGCCATGTCACTGGACTGGAACAGATGGTCCAAGATCTACCTGTTCCCTCCCACCAACCTACTGCTGAAAGTCCTCTCCAAGCTGAGAACCTTCAAAGGGACAGCGGCCCTAGTGGTTCCCAAGTGGCCCCGGAGCAATTGGTACCCCCTGGTCCTGGAGCTGCAGCCCACGCTGATCCCTCTCCCAGGCCCAGTTCTCTCCCAGCAAGTACAGAAGTCGACTGTCTTCGCTTCATCATCGAAAATCAAGGACCTTCATCTCATGATTTTCTCTCCCTAGCCGCGAAGAAAAGGTTTGGGATCTCGAAGAAAAGTCTAGACTTCCTCGGGGAATACAAGACCGAATCCACAAGACGGCAATACGAATCATCCTGGAGAAAATGGGTCTCATTCGTTAAGGCAAAAAATCCTACGGAAATCACCATCGAATTTTGCATGTCCTTCTTTATTCACCTTCATGGACAGGGCTTGGCAGCAACACGATTTCTACTTGCAAATCGGCCTTGACTAGACCACTGATGTATGCCTTCCAGATTGATCTGTCCAACGACATCTTCAATAAACTGCCGAAAGCATGCGCTCGTCTACGCCCAGCACCCCCACCGAAACCGATCTCCTGGTCTCTGGACAAGGTGCTCCATTTCGCCTCCAACTTGGATAATGATTCATGCCCTCTCAAGGATCTGACTCAGAAAGTTATATTTCTTTTTGCTCTTGCTTCAGGAGCCCGAGTCAGCGAAATAGTGGCATTATCAAGAGAAGAGGGTCATATCCTGTTTACTGACTCAGGAGACCTTACCCTCTTCCCGGATCCAACGTTTCTCGCCAAAAACGAATTACCCACCAAAAGATGGGGCCCTTGGAGAATATGCCCCCTGAAAGAAGATGCCTCTCTATGCCCAGTAGAGAGCCTCAAGGTCTATCTTCGCAGAACTTCGGACTTTGGTGGAGGCCAACTCTTCAAAGGAGAAACATCGGGCAGCGACCTGTCACTGAAACAACTAAGAGCGAAAATCACCTACTTCATTCGCAGAGCGGATCCTGACTGTACACCCGCCGGTCATGATCCTAGAAAAGTTGCATCGTCTCTGAATTTCTTTCAGAGTATGGATTTCGAAAGCCTTAAGAGTTTCACAGGCTGGAAATCCTCGCGTGTTTTCTTCAAACATTATGCGAAACAAGTGCACAAAGTCAAACATTTTGTGGTAGCCGCAGGTAGTGTTATGAAACCTGCACCTAACTCTGCATAGAACAGTGAGTTACTTGGGACTCTAATTCTACGGGTGCCTATGTTGACCCTCGAGTGATACATAGTGATTTCAAAAACACTTAGTGCTTTTCATATAACTGTTCTTATCCCAGGTGAAATGTCATAGTCGTCACACGAGTGTCGCATGCCTAGAGCATGATGTGTTTTACTTTTAAAGACTGACGTTCCTCGAGAACGAGTGCCTACTAATAAATTTGAAATTCTCTTTCAGATTCAAGAGCACGTCTTTCATTACTATGTACATTATAATTTGTTGTAAATTATTTTACATATATTGCATTTCATTAATATACTCTGCAATTGTGAAATAAAATTTCTTATTTTATTACTTGTGCGTCTCAATCCGCTCCTACTTATACTATGAAATACACGTCTGTCATAGTTTTATTATCCCCTTCCTCTTATGGTTGATGAAGATTACTAAGGTTTCAACCCTTATTATATACTCACCTGTGCAATGTAATATTCCTACACGAATACTTACTTACTTCATATCTTAGAGACCAGACAATTCTCCATTAACATACAGTGCCTAACCACCACTTGTCTGCCCTTGAGAATGTTCCTATATGAATGCCAACCATTCAGTCTTGTCTCCAAGTTCTTCAGGTTCTTCCAGCAAGGTGAGTAGCCCTTCGATGACCACTCTGATCTCGGCATGGCCCGTGGGGACTTCACTGCCAGGGGGGCAGGAAGTTCTCTTCCCTACGGTTCTTCTATTAAGATTACTATGCTACCCTGTTCAAAGCCCTCGGAACTTACTCAAATAGGGGAAAATCTACCACGATACATTGATTCTCTGGTATTCTTCCATCAGGACGCCATGGCTTGAGCCCAAAAAAACGGATTTTGAGCGAAGCGAAAAATCTATTTTTGGGTGAGATAGCCATGGCGTCCTGATGGACCCTCCCTGCCTACTTCGTCCAGTTTTTTCAGGTCCCTCCCTGCTCTGCTGTGTCATGGTGATCGGCAAGCAACTGGCTTCAGGATGAGGACGGACGTGACGTCATTTAACAATGGCGCCCGTTTGTTTACGTCTCGAGTACCAAAAGTAGCCACGAACGAGATTAGCTGTGGAACGGCTCCCCAGCTATTCTCCGCCCCTACTCTTCGAAGTGTTAACTCTGTGTAGGGTGTAGATAGCTATGTGGCGCGTTAATACATGCGTCCCCTGTTGAGATACAATGTCTTAAAGGGAAACCTTTAGGATACTCGCTCCAGAAGTTAGAATTCTGTGATAACCTGTGGTTAAATTCTCTGGGAATATTTAGTAGTTATATACCCAAGGAAGCTACCAAAAAGGAACCTTCCATCAGGACACCATGGCTATCTCACCCAAAAATAGATTTTTCGCTTCGCTCAAAATCCGTTTATTATTATTATTATTGTTGTTGTTGTTATTAAAATTATTATTGTTATTATTATTATTATCATTATAATTATTACAGTATCATTATTTAATATTATTATTTCAGTATTATTATTACTGTACAGTATACTGTACGCAGGGTATCTTGTACTTTGAATTGGTAACCTACGTAGCATATAAGACGGGTTGTGATTGGTTCAAGCGCTGATAGATGACGAATCAGAACCCAAGTTTTGTAATCTAGCCTGTGATTGGTGTTTTGACCGCTTCTCCAACCCGCAGCATCTCTTTCTGCGGTCACTTTGTCTCCCGCCGTATCGCTGTGTTGACGTTGTTAAGTTATTGTGAACTTTAATCTGTGCTGTGCGTGACTGTTTTAAGTTGAACTTTTTGTTGAACTTTCTGTTAAACCCTACTGTACAATGCCTCCCAAGCGTTCTGCTTCTACTAAGGCTGGTAGTGAGCCTAAACACCACCGAAAGATGATGACGATTGCTGAGAAGGTGACGCTTCTCGATATGTTAAAAGACAGTAGAAGTTACGCGGCCGCAGACCTCGAAGACCTGACGAAATCGGCCAGTGAAGAAGACAGTGAAACACAGGAAGAGATCCAAGAAAATGTCGAAGAAACGGGCTTAACATTAGAACGGCTTGCCAAGCTCTGCAAGCTTGCGAATGAGGTGAAAGAAATGTTGCAAGAGTGGGACGAGGATATGGTTCGTTCTGTACAATTCTGCACCAAGATCAATGAACACATGGCTCCCTACAGGATGCTCTTGCGAAAAAAGAAGCAGCGGCAGCAACTTCCGATCACAATGCCCTCGGAAGAAATTGAAGAAGTGTCTCAGGAAGAAGTTGAAGAGGTGTCCCAGGAAAAGACACCTCCGTCTGAAGAGACGTAAAATACTATTATTGGCTGCACAGTAGAAGACATCATCAGCTTCATCATCATCATTTCTACTGTGCAGCAAATTCATCGCCATCATCATTCAAGTTTTTCTTGAACTTCTTTCGTGGTGAGTACAGTAACAATCTTTATTTTTTACTTTAATATTCTAACATTTTAATATTTGTGCCTGTTTTAGTTTAGTATTGTATGCATTAAGTTAAAGGGTAGGTTTTAAAAGTCTGAACAGTATACATGTTGTAACCTATCATATTTTTTTTTTTTAAATTTACATTTACATACATAAAACAATCTCTCTCTCTCTCTCTCTCTCTCTCTCTCTCTCTCTCTCTCTCTCTCTCTCTCTCTCTCTCTCGTAAATTGTTTTCCTGCTTTGCTACGTACAGTACAGTATGTACTGTATGATTTTATATAGATACGGTAAATAATATTTGTAATAACATATTTTCTAAAAGCTTTTACTGTAAATATCATTATTTATCACTTTCATCATGCGCGTTAAATGCCTTCTTTGTTTACTGAGCGTGGTTGTTTACTGAGCGTACAGTACTTTATGACGCCGTCGTTTCAGGCGGCGTCATAAAGAAAAACATTTCATTTGGAAGTCCTAAGAAAAATTAAGTAAAACATTGGTAATAACAAAATCAACATACTGTATAATCAATATCGATGCAAAGACTAACCTATACACAGATGTGTACAGTACACTAAATGCGTTTGTTTCTTCATTATGATCAGAGAAACGTAAACAAAACATTGGTTGCCATTTTTTTAGGAAACGCATGATATAAAATCGCCTTCAATATTTGTGCCTGTTTTAGTTTAGGGTACTGTAGTACATGCATTAAGTGTTCTGTACATTAAAGGGTAGTTTGTTAACAGTACTACTGTATGTACAAGGGAAGGTTTTAAAAGTATGAATATACATGTTAAATAAATAGGTAAATATGGTGTCAATACTTCGCGGATTTTCACCTATCGCGGTCGGGTCTGGAACCTATCTACCGCGATAAACGAGGGTTCACTGTATACATACAAGATTCAGTGATTGCATACATGATTTTTCGCCTTCGGGGAAGTATATAGGAGTTTCGATATTGGTAGTCGTCTCCCTAGCACCTAACCTATGCTAGAGCTCTTATATGCTTCCTCATTCCCCCCCCCCCAGGTTACTTATCTAGGTAATCTCCTCTCTCTGAGGTAGCCTAGGCTACACCCTAGCCTCCCTATCCTCGATACTGTCGTATAGGTTAGGCTAGGACCCTTCTGCCCCTTCTCCTGGCCATAGATGTGCGCTTTGAGTTTGGGACAGACCCTCAGAGTATCAGTCGTTCGCCTCCATCCCTCCTTTAGGGGAATATACTCCCCTTCTGGTCCTTTGGAGAACGAAGGGGGAGGGCTTAGCCCTGCCCCCTAGTCCACACTTGGTTGGGTTACGGCCCCTCCTCCCTGTGGCCTAGCGACTTGTCCTTCCCCTGCCTTTCCTGGCCTGGGAGACAGGTTCTCCTAGCCTAGGTTAGGCAGCCAATGGGGGTTCTGCTTCATTATAGTTCAGGACAGGACACCAGTGCTGTACCTACTCTGGGCTATCCTACCCTAGGCTGGAGAATGTACTCTTCCGGCCTAGACAGGCTAGCCCTGATCAGAATCGCCTTCCATGGGGTATGCAATAGGGGACTTCGGCCCCTCCTGCACCCCCTTCCTCTTGGGACCCTCTCCCCCTCCCCACTCTATCCCTTTGTGTTGGCCTGCCCTCACACCCCTGTCCGCCGGCCTACATTCCCGCCGTGTGCCAGCGACCTGTAGACCCGGCCCGGTCACCTCGTCGGCTAGTCCGTTCTGCTACGCTTCCCACTTATAGTCGATCTATGGGGTTGCCATTGCTGGTCGGTCTGCCGGCGGAGGACCTCCCCCTCTTGAGTGTTCCTCGGCCCTCCCTAGGCCGCCACCGGATGAAAGACCTCACCCCTCCTTTCATTTGAACACTCCTTCCGGAGGCGGAAGGGTTTGGGTACTGAATTACCCTTTCCCCCCTTCCCCCTCCTATCTTTCTCTCTCTCTGTCAGTGCTGATCCACTGCCGGCCCCCCTCTCCCGGCGCCTGCCGGCAGTAACTCCGACTTCCTACCTGTCTCATTGAATGCAAACAGTGTAGGTATATCACTGCCGACTTGCCGCCGGGGGGGGGGGGGGGGGGGGTGGAGGCCGCCAGCGCCCATCCACTACCAGTACCATTGTCATGTCAGTATCCTTGTTGGTATACCGCTGCCGGTTGCCTGCCGGCTGTCGGAGCCGCCGGCACACCGGCGATCTGCCATCACCTTATAGCGTCACCCTTTCTCCTTGCCACTTAGACTGCTGGCTTAGAATGGTTCCTTTCTGATGGAGATCCGCCGGCGCCGGTCGGGTCCCCGGCATGCCAGCGACACAGATACATTATAGTGGACAGTCACTCCTTACTCCTAGCCGGCAGGGATTATTGTGCAGCTATGGATAATAGCCAGTACTCTTGTGGTATTGAGATACCCTAAACTGAAAACTATTGTGTATAGTTGTACAGTAAATAATCTTCCAGTATATTCTGTGCATCCATGTGCAGTCTTTTGCCGGGACTTATCCTATACAGTAGAAGAGGGTTTCGCATACCCCTCCTTCTCAATTAACTGAATGAACTCGGTTTTTCCCTCCCATCGTTCCTAATTCTCTGTAGGAAGACTAAGCTTGGCTCATCCCCAACGGGTGTTCCTCTTCCTCCCAGGGCATACTCAGCCCTCTGGAATTAGTTACGTTGAAAGGTCACGGCAATGGACTGGGCGGGATACACAAGTATGTGTCTTCCCTACCTTCCTTTCTAGCTTAACTATCCTAAGCTTATACATGGAATCTTATATTATAAATAATCAAACTTGGTCCTAATCTAAGATTAAATTAAGTCACTTACATATTGACTTCAAGTACTCATAGCCTCGTTCTTTTACTGGAGGAGTTGGTGAAGTGTGAGAGCGCCTACAGCAGCGTTCGTCGCCCGGACTTTTATAGTCACCGGGCATGCCGATCCCACGCCGGCTATTCCACCTTAAAAGGGGACCTTCGCTATTGGGACCCGCAGGTCTGCACCGTGTGCAAGAAACTGCTGGATGAGGCGTTCGACAACCCTCCGTCTATGGAGGTTAGGGACAAGGCCCGAGAGACACTGCGCAAGTGGGTGCGTGGGTTTCAAAAGAACGCCACGGGGCCCTGTCTCCCAAGTGAGAGGATGAGAGCCATGCTCTTCCCCAAAGCATCTGCGGATGCCGTCATCCTCAAGGACGAGATCCCGTGCGTCCAACCAACGGTCGAGCCGGATGTCTCGACCGCCCTCCGACATTGCCACATAGACGAGGTGGAGAGGATGTCGGAGGTCTCCAACGACACGAGAGGACCCTCATGGAAGGGGGTCAGGAGGAAGAAGAGGACCTTGTGGAGTCCCTGGATTCTGAGGGCGAGATTGCCCGTACACCCTGTGACTTCCGTTGCGACCTCGGAGCCAATTCTTTCCACATTGGCAACCCCAGTACCCGGCCCAGCAAGTTCCCAAGATACCCTTCAGGTCTTGATGGCATTCCTGGATGAAAAGCTCCACCAGGGGCAGGAAAACATCAGGAAGGAGATACTGGGCTTGAAAAAGGCGCCCAAGGAGATCTCCGTCAAGGATCTCCCCGAGTACTCCGTGACGAACCCCTGGTGGTATGCGAAATTTATGCCTATCACCACTGGACGGATCGTGATTAACGCTAAGCTAGGTGCCGTTCCCCTTGAAGAGGTGGAATTCTACCCTAGCTTTGAGGCCTATCCGGACTGCTTCATCCGTCTGAAGTCTGAGCCATCCTCCAAGGAGTAGACCGAGTCGAGGGAGGTAATCGTGCTAGAGCACTCCAAGGCTCAGGCTCTGCTGGCCAACTGCCTCAAGAGCAGGGGCTACACCAATTCAAAGGTGCCAGCCCTAAGCAAGAAACACCCGTCATTTCTTGCTTCCCCCACCATTGTCTTCCCCTTTGCTGAAAAGGCCTTGACCGCTGTGTTAAAGGCGGTGGAGGAGAACAAACCCTGCCCTACAATGGAGGAATGTAGGCCTCTCTCCCTCGCCCTACCCCCTGACGATAAGAGCTGGAAGGACATCCAGCTAACTTTCTCGGTTGGGAACCTGGAACCTGACGTTGCCGGACGTCAGTTCAACGAGAACCTTCCCAAGCTCATGGATTACCTCCTCCGTCGGGAATTGGAACCAAAAGAGAGGCTGGCTGCCTCTTCAGGTGGTCCTTGAGACAATGTCCTTCGATACTCGGGTCCCCACCGTCTACATGGTCCTCGCGAAGACCCACCTCGCCACCTTGTTGAAGGACCTATATAGCTTCATCAAGGCTCGGAGGGCATGTAGAGAGTTCGTGTTTGCGGACGCAACCGTTAGACACGAACCACGCAAACTGATCTCCTTAAACATCTGGGGCAAATATCTCTTTCCCGTGGATCTGGTGAAAAGAGATTGTGGATAAAACCTCCAGTGAGAATAGGAACCTTCTCAATAAGTGGGGCTTGTCGCGCGAAAGGAAGTCTTCTCAGGATGAGGGCCCTCAGCCTAAGAAGAAACCTAACAAGTCACGCCCCCAACAGCGTCAGGCTAAACGCCAGTTTCCGGCTCCCGCTACTCCTCAATTAGTGGCTCAGCCACAATAGACCTTTCAATTGGTCCCTCAGCCGGTGGTGTCCCAATCACCAGTTTTCACTCCAGCCTACGAAAGGCAGACCACTACCTTTCGCCCCAAAGGTAGAGGCTCCAGCAGAGACTCCTCTCGTCATCCTACCAGAGGGAGAGGAGGAAGAGGAGCAGGCGGCCGAGGTGGTAAGCCCTCGGGAAACCAGAAGCAATGAAGTGCTTCCGGTGGGAGGAAGACTCCGCCACTTTCAGGATCACTGGACCTTCGATCCTTGGGCCCATAGCATTGTCAAGAATGGACTCGGCTGGAGTTGGATATCACCTCCACCAGTCTCTCATCATTTCTTCCAACGATCAACCCCCATTCTGGAAGAATATGTTCGAGAACTCTTGAACAAGAAGGTGATCAAGAGAGTAAAGTCCATAAGGTTCCAGGGAAGGCTATTCTGCGTTCCCAAGAAGGACTCAGACAAACTCAGAGTCATTCTGGACTTATCCCCTCTCAAGTTCATTGTGAACAACAAGTTCAAGATGCTGACCCTTCAACATATAAGGGCCCTACTGCCTCACAAGGCTTACATGGTCTCCATAGACCTGGCAGATGCCTACTGGCATGTTCCAACGAATCATCAAGCTTCCTCCTACCTAGGATTCAGGCCTCAAAGAAGACAATCCGCCTTCAGGGCCATGCCCTTGGGCCTCAACGTGGCCCCAAGAATCTTCACGAAGCTCGCAGACCCGATCGTTCAACAGCTACGTCTTCAAGACGTCCAGGTGATGGCCTACCTGGACGATTGGCTGATCTGGGCGACATCGCCAGAAGAATGCTTGCGTGCCTGCAAAAAGTGACCCAGTTCCTGGAACATCTGGGTTTCAAAATCAACACCAAAAAGTCTCGACTGTCTCCAGCTCAGAAGTTTCAGTGGTTGGGAATCCACTGGGATCTTCAGTCACACCGTCTTTCCCTCCCTCTGAAGAAAACGAAGGAAATAGCGGGATCTGTCAAGAGACTTCTAAAATCCAAATGGATCTCAAGACGACAACAGGAACGAGTGCTCGGCTCCCTACAGTTTGCCTCAGTGACAGACCCAGTGCTAAAAGCACAGCTAAAGGATGCATCGGGAGTCTGGAGACGAAATGCATCCATCGCTCGAAGAGATCTCAAGAGACCCCTACCAACCAGGCTTCGTTCACTCCTAAAACCCTGGTCGGAGACAAAGAACCTAAGAAGATCCGTTCCTCTCCAACCACCACCTCCGTCGATCACCATCCACACGGATGCATCACTGGAAGGGTGGGGGGTGTCTCTCCCACCAACGTCAGGTTCAAGGAACATGGTCTCCCCTATTCAAGAAGTTTCACATCAACATCTTGGAGGCCATGGCGGTTCTTCTCACCTTGAAGAAACTGTCCCCTCGTCCCTCGATCCACATCCGCCTCACCCTGGACAGCACCGTGGTGGTCAGATGTCTCAACCGTCAGGGCTCACGATCGCCCCATCTCAACCGTGTGCTATTACCCTTCTTCCGCCTTGCGGACAGGAAGAGATGGCACCTCTCGGCAGTTCACTTACAAGGATTCCGCAACGTGACGGCGGGCGCTCTATCATGGACAAGCCAGATAGTCGGAATGGTCCCTAGACGCAAGATCATTCTCCTTCATCTCCCATCAGGTCCCGGAACTGTAAATCGACCTCTTCGCGACGAGCGACAACAACCAACTTCCTCTTTATGTGGCCCCATACGAGGACCCCAAGGCGGAAGCGGTGGATGCCATGTCCCTGGACTGGAACAGGTGGACCAAGATTTACCTGTTCCCTCCAACCAACCTTCTGCTGAAAGTCCTCACCAAGCTGAGAACCTTCAAGGGAACGGCAGCCCTAGTGGCTCCCAAATGGCCGAGGAGCAATTGGTTCCCTCTCATCCTGGAACTGAAGCCCAAGCTAATCCTCCTGCCGGACCCAGTTCTCTCCCAGCAGGTCCAGAAGTCGACTGTCTTCGCTTCATTAAGGAAAACCCGAGAACTTCATCTCATGATTTTCTCTCACTAGCTGTGAAGAAAAGATTTGGAATATCGAAGAAGTGCTTAGACTTCCTAGAGGAATACAAAACAAAGTCTACCAGAAGGCAATAAAAGTCTTCCTGGAAGAAGTGGGTGTCCTTTGTCAAGGCGAAGAATCCTTCGGAAATCTCTATGGATTTTTGTATGTCCTTCTTCATTCACCTTCATGGACAAGGCCTAGCAGCCAACACGATTTCCACTTGTAATTCGGCCTTTACAAGACCATTACTCTATGCCTTCCAGGTTGATCTGTCCAACGAAATCATTAACAAAATTCCGAAAGCATGTGCTAGACTCCGTCCCGCACCCCCACCGAGACCTATCTCCTGGTCTCTTGACAAGGTTCTTCAATTTGCCTCTAGCCTGGACAATGAATCTTGCCCTCTGAAAGACCTGACCCAAAAAGTGATTTTCCTTTTCGCTCTCGCTTCGGGAGCGCGGGTCAGTGAAATAGTGGCCTTATCTAGAGAGGAGGGCCAGATACAGTTTGCCGAGACAGGGGAACTTACCCTCTCCCCTAACCCTACGTTTCTGGCAAAGAATGAGCTCCCAACGATGAGGTGGGGCCCTTGGAGAATCTGCCCTCTGAAGGAAGATGTCTCTCTATGCCCAGTAGAGAGTCTTAAGGCCTATCATCGTAGAACTTCAGACTTTGGCGGAGAACAACTCTTTAAAGGCGAAACATCAGGAAGTGATTTGTCACTCAAACAATTACGGGTGAAGATCACCTATTTTATTCGCAGAGCGGATCCTGACAGTACACCCGCTGGTCATGATCCTAGAAAAGTTGCCTCTTCCCTTATTTTTTCCAGAGAATGGATTTTGAGAGCCTCCGATCCTCCACAGGCTGGAAATCCTCGCGTGTTCTTCAAACACTATGCGAAGCAGGTGCAAGAACTCAAACGGTTTGTAGTAGCCGCAGGTAGTGTATTAAAACCTGCTGCTTAACGCTGCGAAGGACAGAATTATTCGGGACACTAACTCGGCGGGTGCCTGTGTTGACCCTTCTGCGATACAGTGTTTTAAGTGCCACTCAGTGTCACTAGAGACTGTTCCTCCTTATGGTGAAGTGACATAGACTTGTACACGTGTGCCACATGTTTATTGGACATGAAGTGTATTTCAGATGTCAAAGACTTTCCAGTTCCACTGGAACTTACGTGTGTTGTGGCAAGATCTTCCTTTCAGATTTCACACTTTCGTCTTCAACAATCTCCAGCCTATGTCTGTATCCAAATATTCTTATGTTAAATAAGTTGTCATCTTATTTAATTTCTATTGCGAAATTCTCCCAAATAAATTGAAATTTCGCTATCAAATGCGTCTTATTTTGCCCTACTATATCCAAACATACTACTGTTTAGTGTTTTAATTATCCTAATTTTATCAGCATTATAATTCATCTCATTATACTGCTCCTGGTAGAGATACTCGCCTAAGAAATGTGATATTTTTGTTCCTACAAAAAGTACTTATCTCTCAGGACGTGTCTATGAGACAGACAAGTCCCTCGTCCAAGGATGAGTCCTCTCCCACAGGTGACTTCAAGATCTTCCTACATCCAATTAGGACTTCCCTGCAGGAAGCCATGTCATAGCTTATGCCATTGGGAGTGACATGTAACGGAGATGTCACGGTCTCTATGGTCATTAAACCAAAGGAGAATTGTTTGGAAGTCAAAGGCACTATTGAATTGGGGAAAACACCCAAGATATACTAATTCTCTGGTACACTTCCATCAGCACGTCATGGCTTGAGCCCAAAAAACAGATTTTGAGCGAAGCGAAAAATCTATTTTTGGGTGAGATAGCCATGACGTCCTGATGGACCCGCCCAAAACTCTCTATTCTGACTTGTCAAGCCCTTCCCTTTCTTATTGTATCTTGGAGGCTGGCGGATACGCCGGGTGGAATGGATTTGGCGCGGACGGATGTGACGTCGGCCAATATGGCGGCCGTTTGTTTACAACGCTAGGTACCATAACAGTAGCGTAGGAGGAGAGTTTTTGGAACGGCTCCTCCCATAATTGCCATGCTACCCCCTCGAAGCGTAAACGCTATGTGGGGTGCAGATAGCTATGTGCCGTGTCAAGCATAGGTCCCCTGTTAGTATACGATATCCTAAAGGGAAACCTTATGGGTACTCGCGCCAAAAGTTAGAATTCTGTGAAACCTTTAGTTTAATTCTCTGGGAATATCTACTGTAGTCAAATATACCCTTAGGAAGCTACTGAAGGAACCTTCCATCAGGACGTCATGGCTATCTCACCCAAAAATAGATTTTTCGCTTCGCTCAAAATCCGTTTTTTAAGTGTGTGTACAGTAAGCTAATTTCATTTAAGTTGAATTTAAAGTTTAATTTAATTTAAGTTGAATTTAAAATGACAAATTCGTAGGTACAGTAATTTGTATTTTTCCTAACTATACAAACCTTAGCTATTTAATATGGGTAATTACTTTTGGCATAGCTGAAATAACGAGCCATTAGAATTTCAACGAGGGTTTACTACCCCACCGCTGATTAGCGGGGGGGGGGGGGGGGTAGGGAGGGTAGTTTGCTAACAACCCCCCCCCCCCTCACACTACTGTGCTGAGCTCACTTTGCTTAGAGGTAGGACTTCACGGGGGATAGGGCTGACGGGCAAGTTTGATTAAATAGCTAAGGTTTGTATATTTAGGAAAAATACAAATTACCTACGAATTTGTCATTTGTTCCGTAACTGAAATACAAACGACGCTATTTAATATGGGTGACTCAACCCTTAGGAAGGGTGGTAAGTCCTGGCCAGTACTGGCTTTTGGCTTTGCCCGGGGACTCAATATCTGTGTGTGTCAGCACTCAACAATAAGGAGTCCCTGCACCTCGCTAGCACCTTGCTGCGGCCTACGTAAGCTGTGTGTGAAGGTTTGAAGAGTGACTCGTCCTAGGAAGTTGACCTTTAGTCCTTTAGATGGAAACTTTAGGCTAGGACTCTCCCAATACCACCTCATCAGGGTATGGGGACGTGACAGTATTATGTTAATACTAGGAACACAAGGAAACATGGTTTACCTGCAGTGGTTTGAGGTCAGCTGTGCAGAGAACCCAGGATGCTGCTTTCCCCAAGAGAGGGGAGGATGAAGAAAAGAATAAGGGCCAGACTTCATGCAGACTAAGACCGGGTAACAATGGCCTCAACCTTCTGCTACTTGTCCATTAAGGAGAGTGAGATTTAAACCAGCTGTTGTGCAGCCACCCCAGGGCCGATAGAGAACGTATTGAGCCTCCTGTGGGTCACGTCTTGCAGGTAGTGGGCTGTGAAAGTCGTCTAATGCTTCCACACCCCTGCTTGTAGAACCTGCGTCACTGAGAAGTTCTTTTTGAAGGCCAGGGACGTAGCTACGCCCCTGACATCATGTGCTCTAGGGCGACGTGATGGAGGAGGGTCAGGATTCAGGGATAGATGGATTACCTTCCGAATCCATGCCGAGATGGTATTCTTGGTAACCCTCCTCTTTGTCCTCCCAGTGCTTACAAACAATACCTGCACTTGGGGACGAACTGCAGCCGTTCTTTTAAGATATAGCCTCAGACTCCTTACTGGGCACAGTAGGAGATGGTCTGGGTCATCTGTTATAGAACGAAGACTCGAAACCTGTTAGAGTCGAACTGTGGGTCCGGCACTCCTGGATTCTGAGTCTCAGCAAAAAACTCAGGGACGAATCTGAACGTTACCTCCCCCCATCCCCTTGAATGGGCGATGTCATACGAGAGACCATGAAGTTCACTGACTCGCTTGGCCGAGGCCAAGGCTAGTAGGAACACCGTTGTGGCGGGATGTAAACAAAACACAAACCCCACACCTTTGATCACTCTTACTTCCAAAATATCCCACAATACAAACTTTCCCCTTACTTTACTTTAAACTGGACTATTGCACGAAGGGAAAAACAAACAAAACATAACCTTAAAACTATATTTACCGCAACCAAAAACAAAAATCACACATCATTAAACAAACTTAACACTAAAACAGACAAAAATAACAGACTTATATGTAAATAATATCAGTGTGTGTGGGTACACAGAACTCACCAATCACAAAACCTTTACGAATTCAACACCATCAGTCCCCACACAGTAACGAAAAACACTTAAGCACTAAAATAAATCACTTAATACTAAACCCAATCATCCTATATAACCCAGCAAAAATAATCAAACTTAATACTAAAACATACGAGGAACTTCTTAAAATGACAAATTCGAAGATAATTTGTATTTTTCCTAACCATACAAACCTTAGCTATTTACACAGGGTTTACCTTTTAGCGCAGCTGAAATGGCAAGCCATTAGAATTTAACGAGGGTGTATTACCCCCGCGCTAGTTAGCGGGGGGGGGGGGGGGTAGGGGAGTGGTAGCTAGCTACCCCTCCCCTCCCTCACACACAGATGAATGCTCACTTTCACTTAGAGGTAGGACTTGTCTTGGGGGACAGGGCTGGCGGGCAAATGTGTGTAAATAGCTAAGGTTTGTATGGTTAGGAAAAATACAAATTATCTTCGAATTTGTCATTTGTTCCGTAACCGAAATACAAACCACGCTATTTACACAGGGTGACTTACCCCTTAGGCAGGGTGGAAAGTCCCCAGCCATACTGGCTTTGGCTTTACCCGGGGACTCAGAATCCGAGTGAGTAGCACTCGATAAAAGGAGTCCCTGCACCTCACAAGTTCCTTGCTTCGCAAGGAACCGTGTGGCCTACGTAAGCTTGTGTGTGAAGGAAGAAGTGTGACCCGTCCTAGGCAGTTGACCTGGAGTTCCAGAAAGAACTCTGGGTTAGGACGTTCCCAATACCACCTCGTCAGGGTATGGGGGACGCGACAGTATTGACTCAATACTCGGAACACAAGGAAGCATGGTTTACCTGCAGAGGTTCGAGGTCAGCTATGCAGAGACCAGGATGCTGCTTCCCCGTAGAGGGGATGATGAAGAAAGAAGTAAGGGCCAGACATACTTCTTTCGTTCATGCAGACTAAAACCTGATAACAATGCCCTCAACCTTCTGCTACCTGTCCAAAAAAAAGGAGCCTGAGGTTAGACCAGCTGTTGTGTAGCCACCACAGAGCGATAGAAAACGTATCGAGACTCCTGTGGGTCACGCCCTGCAGGAAGCGGGCTGCGAAGGTCATTAGACGCTTCCAGACTCCAGCTTGTACCACCTGCGTCACAGAGTAGTATTACTCGAAGGCGAGGGACGTTGCGATGTATCCAACATCGTGCTGTAGGGCGACGTGACGGGGGAGGGTCTGGAGACAGGTCGAGATGAATGTCCTTGAGTCCGGGCTGAAGAGGTATACTGGTGACTCTCCCCCATGTCCTCCTTGTGCTCCCAAATCGGCTGCACTGAGGACAAACTGCAGCTGTTCCCAGCGCTAACCTCTCGATTCCTTTACTGGCAAGAAAGAGAAGGTCTTGGGACATCAGATACAGAATGGAGACTCGAAATCTTGAATGAATCGGACCGAAAGGGCCGGGACCCCCAGATTCTGAGTCTCGCCAACAACTCAGGAGCGAGCCTGAATGTTGCCTTCCCCTCTTCCTTAGAAAGGGGGGAGTCGTAAGAGACCAAGAAGATTGCTTACACACTGGCCGTGGCCAGAGTGAGCAGGAGACCCAAGGCGGAATACAATCCGAGGCCTGTCGTAAAGGGTCTTGAGAAGATCTCTTAAAGGACTAAAAGTCCGAGCCATGCTCCAAGTTGGAGGTCTTCCTCCGACTAGGGCAGGGACGATCATAGCTTCGCATGAGCGAGGATAGATCCAGCGGGCAGGAAAAAGTTATTCCTTTAAGCCTGAAGGTCAGGGAAAGGCTGAGCGACAGGCTTCATTGCCGAGAGCGGAAAGGAGTTTCCTCCCGCCGAAAGGCAATAAGACCGTTATTGCTGGAGAAGAGGCCTCAAGGGAAGAGGTATATCTCCCACGGCACCAACCACCTTAGACTCTTCACTTTGCCTGGGAGACCCCTGTGGATGACTATCGCAGATGACGCGACCTCCGTACCGCGACTGTAGCGGGTTGTCTCTTCTTGAGGAGGAGGCGTAGTGTCTCCAGGCATGAAGCCGAAGCGACGCCCCAGTTCGGGAGAGATGTCGCAGTGTGGTTGCTTGAGTAGTCTGCGCCGTGGGAGAAGCTCTCCCGGGAGTTCCGTCAGGGGAAGCAGAGGGTCCAGAAACCGTTCTGCGCATAGTCCCAGTGGAGCTCTCCCATTGAAAGGTTGACAGATAACCTGGTCTTGTTGAGACCCATTGTCCACAGACAAAAGGGAGGGAAGACGCAGGCGTCGAAGTTGTCCCACCATCACCGGAATGCATCTTGCCAGAGTCTCGGGGTCTGAGACTGGGGGGAAGAATAGCGGAAGCTTGCTGGTTACCCAAGGTCAAAGACCCCCAGGTACACTCTCTCTACGAGGCTCTGCTCGGATAGTCTGAGAGAACATTCCCCTGCCTGGAATGAGAGAGCCGATGGTGGTATTGAGAGAATCTCAATCATCCCGGTATCTCTACTGCAAGATGTGAAGGTGTGAAAATGCGTCCCCTGCTGGTTAGAATACGCCAGAATCATGAAGTCGACGCGCACGGGGCGACTCGGCAGGAGCTGTAGGATCTGTAGAGGGGCCAGACTAAGGCCCCTAAGCCTGCCTGAATGATGGAGAGGTATCCTTCAGGTCTTGACCATAGGCCTGGACCGGAACATGCCCCCCCTTTCCTTTGACGAGTCCGAGAACAGCATCAAGAATGTGGGGAAAGGACGAGAATATCCACTACCATCAAGAGGCTCCATAGGTCAACACCCATTGCAGGTCTAATGGTTCCGCTGGTCCCATTATTATTATTATTATTATTACTATCCAAGCTACAACCCTAATTGGAAAAGCAAGATGCTATAAGCCCAGGGGCTCCAATAGGGAAAAATAGCCCAGTGAGGAAAGGAAATAAGGAAATAAATAACTGAAGAGAACAAATTAACAGTAAATCATTCTAAAAAAAGTAACAATGTCATAACAGATATGTCATATATAAACTATTAACAACGTCAAAAACAAATATGTCATATATAAACTATAAAAAGACTCATGTCCGCCTGGTCAACAAAAAAGCATTTGCTCCAACTTTGAACTTTTGAAGTTCTACTGATTCAACAACCCGATTAGGAAGATCATTCCACAACTTGGTAACAGCTGGAATAAAACTTCTAGAGTACTGCATAGGGGCCAGGAAGTCCGGTTAAACATTGCCTGAAGCCACCGGAACTTGGATCGCCCCACATGGAACTTATCCTGAGGCGACCGTTCGGACTATAGACGGGTCAATAAGGAAAGGAGAACTAGGAAACGTTCCAAGGTAGGGCTGAAAGCTCTGCTTGACTGAGAACAGGTACTGCGACTCTCCTCAGTCTTGCCACAGTCAACCGAAAGGAAGGCTCGGAGGATGTGGTAACAGAATCTGGCGTCCCCAGGTGGTCACCCATCCAAGTACCGACGTTGCTTAACCTCGCTGGACGGACGAGAAGCGGGGTTTCCAACGTGGTAAGGCCGTTGACTCATTATCATGGCCAGATACTCCAGATGTTGAGGCAGAGGAAGAGAAGGCTCCAAGCAAAATACTGTACCATGAGCCCACACTCATGGTAAGCATCCGGAAGCTTGTCCCGGCGCTGAAGAAGGTCAAACCCGAGCCTACCGGAGTTGACCAGCCCTCCAAACAGCAGAGGAGGCGGAAGCCTGCACCTGAGCGGCCAAGAGGAAGGCAGGGAGAGTTCTCTGGGGAAACAAACCTGCTATGCCACGGCGGGATAGCCACACTGCATCATAAGCAGGAATACTTGCAGTCTAGGCTGAATTCGACGAGCACCCTGGAAGATGGATGGAATGGAAACTGAAAGTACCCGTCCTTCCGATCCAGGGTTTAAGGAGTCCTGTCGCCTCGTTACCAGTCTGATCGATTCTGCTGGTCTACGCTGGCCGAAGTTTGTTCGACAAACTTGATCAGGGCTGAGAGGTCGACTAAGGACATCCCCTCTCAGATCCTTTCTTACAAGAAAGGATCGACTGAGGAGGCCGGGGGTGAAGCCGTTGATGATCCTAAGGAAGACCTTCGCCTAAGGTATGGATCATTCTGCCCAACCGGGCAACTCTGCTGACGCTATGGCATAGAGGTTCAGAGACACTGAATTCGCTGACAGAGACGGCAGGCGCGATATCCTTGGCTGATCACAGAGATTGTGCGGGAATGGGCATCGGGAAGCTGTCATTCGGATGAGTAACCTTAAGCATCCTCCCAGAGAAAAACCTGCAATCCTAGAGTTCGTGAACTCCTTTTAGGACTATGCCCCCCCGGGGGAGTCTCCCGTGCCATCTGTTCCTGACAGGAGGAAACTGCAATTGGACACCTTGTCCCAGCTGTCGTAGCCGATAACTTAGGCCGACGTGATTGAAAGAAAAGGGCGCTGGAGCCCTGCAGAGTCTGGAAGAAAGCGCCTTGGAGGAGTGAAAACGGAAGTCGATTTCCTCCGTACAGCCGCTGTCTAAGTCTCTGTTCTTGGGCACAAACAAACTCTTCTCAAGGATGGAAGGGTGTCTGAGGTCGTCGACCTCCACAGATGAGACACCCGAAGGAAGCCCTCAGTCAGAGCGTCCAGATGGTACAACATCGAGCTTGTCCGCAAGTTAGATACTTAACGACGAAAGGCCAAGGTGCCTGAGCTCGAGAGGAGGAAAGTACCCATGCTCTTCCTGTAGCTTCCTTGAACCAAACCTCGGGCCGTAACCGAGGAGGGAAAGAACCTGGTAAGCTCCCAGAGGAAGGGGTAAGCCGTCACCCCTTGTCCGATGGAGAAATCTCGAACGGAAAGCCCCCCCGCCCAAAAATCCTTCCAGGAAATGACGGGGAAGGGCTAACCAGGTTCAGGAAAGAGGAGTGTTGCTCAGATCTCCCTTAAGTTTCTCCTATTCTTGCAAGTGCCATGCTCTGCGTTTACGGGGTGAGGCCGTGTTCTGGAAATACGCTCCAGAAGAACTCGCCAGGCTGGCCATGCTGCGAAAACCCCATTGGGAGTCGTGGTCGCAATCGCCCTGGAGCTCGCGCGACGGTAATTCAAAGATTTCCGCGTGGGCGAACGTGGAAGCGCCCATGCGCGGTAACGCAAACGAAGGTGAGCGAAGGAGCGCAGAAGGAGGGTGAGCGTGGTAGGAAGGGCGAGAGCTGGTGGTCGGCGAGCGATAACCCATAGACGAGCAATGGATACTGCATGAAATAAGCCGACGTTTGTGCGAAGAAACACTGTAGGTTCGCGCGACGGAACACCATCCGTCCGCGTGATGGAAAACCGTTGGTTCGCGCGTGGGCGAACATTGGAGAGCATGGGCGCGGACGCGCATGAGCGTAGACGTGCAGGCACGTGGGCGTGTGGGCGCGCAGGCGAATGGTCGCGCGGGCGAGCGGTCGCGCGGGCGAGCGGTCGCGCGGGCGAGCGGTCGCGCGGGCGAGCGGTCGCGCGGGCGAGCGGTCGCGCGGGCGAGCGGTCGCGCGGGCGAGCGGTCGCGCGGGCGAGCGGTCGCGCGGGCGAGCGGTCGCGCGGGCGCGCAGGCGAGCGGTCGCGCAGGCGAGCGGTCGCGCAGGCGAGCGGTCGTGAGGGTGGGCAGGTGGATGAGCGCGAGTCCGAGGCGGCGAACGCAAGCATTAGCGCGATGGCGAGGAAACGCGCTGCCGCGTGGGCGAGAAAGACCGCTGGCGATATGGATCAACAAGCGATCGGTGGTGAGCTGGTGAGCGCTAACGCGCAGGTTGGCGATGGCGCGTGGTGTTATGCCGACGCGATGGTCGAGCAGCATGCGCAGGTGAGCGATCGTGCGTTGGCGAGCAATATGCGAAGGTGAGCGATCGCGACCAGCATGTGCAGGAGGGCGATCGCGCGATGGTGATCAGCATGCGCAGATGGGCGGTCGCGCGATGGCGAGCAGCCTCTGCAGGTGGGCGATCGCGCGATGGCTATCAGCATGCGCAGGGTCGCGCGATGGTGATCAGCATCCGCAGGTGTGCGGTCGCGCGATGGCGATCTGCATCCGCAGTTGAGGGTCGCGTGACGGCGATCAGCATCCGCAGTTGAGGGTCGCGCGACGCCGATCAGCATCCGCAGTTGAGGGTCGCGCGACGCCGATCAGCATCCGCAGTTGAGGGTCGCGCGACGCCGATCAGCATCCGCTGTTGAGGGTCGCGCGATGCCGATCAGCATCCGCAGTTGAGGGTCGCGCGACGCCGATCAGCATCCGCAGTTGAGGGTCGCGCGACGCCGATCAGCATCCGCAGTTGAGGGTCGCGCGACGCCGATCAGCATCCGCAGTTGAGGGTCGCGCGACGCCGATCAGCATCCGCAGTTGAGGGTCGCGCGACGCCGATCAGCATCCGCAGTTGAGGGTCGCGCAACGCCGATCAGCATCCGCAGTTGAGGGTCGCGCGACGCCGATCAGCATCCACAGTTGAGGGTCAGGCGACGGTGATCAGCATCCGCAGTTGAGGGTCGCGCGACGGCGATCAGCATCCGCAGTTGAGGGTCACGCGATGGCGATCAGCATGCGCAGGTGAGCTAGTAGCTGGCGAACCATGTTCCTTCAGAAGAGTTGGAGAACGTTGGCGTGCCGGCTGTAACACACGCGGGCGATCCGGAGATCGCCAAGAGACAGGTGATCGCTGGCGAGCTGATGATCGCTGACGAGCTGATGATCGCTGACGAGCAGAAGGCTACGCGTGGAAGCCTGCGTATAGAAGAAGAGTCCTTGACCCCGACCTGAACCGAAGTTCTAGATCGCGAGGGCGAACGTGGGCGCACAGGGCGCGTAACAGGAACCAACAGGAACAGCAGGGATGATCATCATGAAAGCGCTGATGAACAGGAGAGCGCTGATGAGCAGAAGAGCGCCTGTGCGTTAACACTGAGCAGGAGCAGGAGAGAACACAGCAGAAGGGCGCGCAGGGAAACCCTGACACGCAAGGGAAGAACCCCCGTGGGAGGCAACCCTTTGCCCCGAAGGGATCGTTGTCCACCGGGAGACTGATGTCCGTCGGAAGACCGCTGTCCGTCGGGAAGACCGTTGTCCGTCGGGAAGACCGTTGCCCGTCGGAAGACGAGATCAGACTGCTGTCCATTTGCACCAAGGCGGAAGATCGAGAAAAAGGAGTTGTAGGCTGCAAACGGAGATTCAAAAAGCCGCCTCAAGCACCCTTATAGGGAGATGAGAGGCCCTTACGACGAGGCGGACGGTAGGCCTTACGGCGAGGGAGGCCAACAGCAACAGCAACAGAAGAAACCTCCGAAGAGGAGTCTCTATGAGTGTACTCTCTCGCGAACGAAAGAGAAACACTTCGTAGAAGAGACTAGTCAGCAGTGACCTAAAAGGAGCAATCCTCCGAAGAGGAGCTCCTGCAGTTGCCCAGCCCCTTGAGCGAAACTGCAGGTGTGACCGCTCAGCACCAAGACCATAGTCGCACGAAAAAAAGGCAAGAGGAGAACCCTCCATAAGGGGAAAAACTCAAGCCTGGACAGGAAAAACTTCCCTCGGAAGGAAAGTTACCTGCCCAAGGAGGCAAGCCTCCTGAGAGTTCTAAAATGAACTGGAGAGCTGTCCGTCGTCACGGGAGTACTTCCAGTAGAAGGAGACACGCCCCTGACGAAAACACAAGGGGGGAGGCAGCAACAGCCGAATCCCCAGGACTCAACAAGACAGCTCACACCGTTGCCATATTACAGAAACGAACTAGATCGGTAACTGTAAAAAAATAAAACAAAAAAACATTAGTACACATTCATTCCCCCGGGAAGGCTCCGAAGAGGAATCCCGAGGGAAAGGAAACAAGAATTACACAACAGGCATGTGCCCTCACAACCACTTACACTCACGGAAGGAGAGCTGTAACCAAAACAGAATTATTACAATTATAATTATGTAACTATGTAATTTAAAAATGAATGAACACTAAAGAAAGAATGAAAACCCCGAAAGGAATCGTTCTACAAAGCTGAAAAATCAACAAATACAATTAGATTCATAAACTAATTGAGACAAACGTACGGCGTAGCAACCCCCCCACACGGAAAGGAAGCTACAAGGGCGTAGTAACACGTAGTAAAAGGGTGAACGACCTCAAGAGAGAGAGAGAGAGAGAGAGAGAGAGAGAGAGAGAGAGAGAGAAAGACATAAGTCAAACTCGATCGCCACCCATAACGCCGTGGCGGCCAACTGCCGAGGACACCACGTAGATAAGTACACTACACACACAAATCTGAAAAGGAAACTTACTGATTTCTATACTCAAATATGTATACAAACATGAAAACATTTTTACATATATATTGAGTAAATGAAAAGTAAGCGATTAAGTAAAGACAAAACAAACAATGGCTGCCAAGAGAGGACCAAGACAGAGACGTCTGTCACAGTCCGAGCCAAAAGTGAAAGTGAGCATTCATCTGTGTGTGAGGGAGGGGAGGGGTAGCTAGCTACCACTCCCCTACCCCCCCGCTAACTAGCGCGGGGGTAATACACCCTCGTTAAATTCTAATGGCTCGCCATTTCAGCTGCGCTAAAAGGTAAACCCTGTGTAAATAGCGTGGTTTGTATTTCGGTTACGGAACAATTAATATTCGTGTGTGGCCACCGTCGTCCACAAAATGTACACACTGGCACCAGTCTTTGTAACCAGTTGCCACAACTTCTGGCAAACAATAACAAGCAGTCAATTCGACTGTTGAATCACATAAGCGGTGGTGGTCATCATCATCATCATGTCATCATCATCATCATTAAGGAACAATCTATTTCACAACGCTCAAAATTCTCTATTTATATAAATATCCGCAGTCTAAGTTCATTGCTCGGTCCAGGTCATCATCAATCTATTCATACAAAGCAGGTAGGCAGGCAAGCAACACCTTCAAGGCCTAAATTAACTCCTAAGAGTCTAAAGGAGCCTAAAGGAGGAATTACGGCCTGCAATAAAAAAAGAAAAAACGCTTACGAAAACTCCTAACTAACTAAACTATCGCACTATAATCAAAGATAAATAAATAACTTTCTATCATTCATGATCGCGCCTAACAAAAATAAATAAAACAGTACTTACTCCAATATAAAGAAAAATCACTTCAAAGCCGGCTGTCAATGAACAAAAAACCATAACCGACTGCTGCTACAGTCAAATATCCAATGCTTTCGCCCAAGACATTCGTTACCCGCCCTAACCTAGCTAAAAATGTAAACAAACAACCTCAAATATACCGACAGTCTTTCCCACTACAAACAATCATTCGCTAACTACCACTTGTTCTTCGGTGCGCACCGCGGACACACAAACACACACGCACACACAAACACCCACACTCTCTCTCTCTCTCTCGCGCGCGATCTAGCAAAACTAAAGCAAATGAAATTCTCTCTCTCTCTCTCTCTCTCTCGGACAAAACTAAACCAAATAAACACTCTTTCTCTCTCGCGATTTGACAAAACTTAAGTAAATAAACACTCTCTCTCTCTCATTAATGACAAAGCTAAAGCAAACAAAATGTCTCGATTTAACAAAACTAAAACTCTCTCTCTCTCTCTCGATTTGGCAAAACAAAAAAAATAAATTAAAATAAAATTAATCCTCCACATTCCTCCCCCCTTACTTTGCCAAATCCTCACATTACCCAGTCGCAATCGGGAACAGGGCCTCGGCTCCGAGTAACTGGGCCTTCATATACCTGCACTCTCTCATTCACTTCTTCCATGTCGTTTTCATTCAACGTACTATTACTATTCCCGTCTATGTTCTGCTCGTCTAAGATATCATGCACTATTTCATCTGGCCCGAAAATCCCACTAATTTCTGTCAACAATTCATCCATTACATCTAAACCATTTTCTACTTTAACCCTGGATAGGTACGATGGGTCTTTCGCGACCCCGAGCGTCATAAAAAAACAGGTTTTTCTCACGTGACTCACCCCCGTGACTGAATTTGTGGGTGATCGACCTGCAGGAGGTGTCTCCCCTACACGCTCTAGTAGTGTCCAGATGTGCATTGCTGTAGCTGTACTCCTTCCCCGATTTCTGAGACGCGTCGGGGTCGAGCGCGACCGAGTTTACCCTTCTAAGGTAGTTTGCATAATTATCAAAGTTATTACGTATTATGAAATTGTCGTAGAATGGTGCAACTTGTATAGGTTATCAGTTGTGGAAAGTCTTGGTGGATTGTTTGGCTACCATGTGCATGATTTTTTTTTTAGTTAAAATGTCGTTCATTACCACGAGGGCCATTTTACCGCGAGTGCCCCTTTTTCATTTTTTTTCATTTTTTTGCCAAGTCATTTTTCCGTAAGATATTGCCAAATAGTGTCGTAAAACTTTTGCTTGTTTAGTGTTGGAAAGTGTGTCTAGATGATCTGGCTACCCATGCATGACTTTGTTTTTGTCAGATACGACGTAGTTATTGGTATATTGGGTATTTAACTGCGGTTACCAATTTCTGTTTTTTTTTCAATATTTGTAAAAATTACTACGTAGTAAGGAATTGCCGTATATTATTCATTTTTTTTTCATGTTTATGTGTTAGAAAGTGTGCCTTGATGGTTGGGCTAACACGTGCATGTCTTTTTTTTTATCTGAGATGCCGTATATTAGAATGTCGGGTATTTTACCGCGAGTACCCCTTTTTCATTTTTTTTCATTTTTTTGCCAAGTCATTTTTCCGTAAGATATTGCCAAATAGTGTCGTAAAACTTTTGCTTTTTTAGTGTTGGAAAGTGTGTGTAGATGATCTGGCTACCCATGCGTGATTTTGTTTTTGTCAGATACGACGTAGTTATTGGTATATTGGGTATTTAACTGCGGTTGCCAATTTCTGTTTTTTTTTCAATATTTGTAAAAAATTTACTACGTAGTAAGGAATTGCCGTATATTATTGATTTTTTTTTTCATGTTTATGTGTTAGAAAGTGTGCCTTGATGGTTGGGCTAACACGTGCATGTCTTTTTTTTTTTTATCTGAGATGCCGTATATTAGAATGTTGGGCGTTTTTCCGCGAGTGGCCCTTTTTATTTGTTTTGCATTTTTTTGCTTAGTCATGTTACCGTAAGGAATTGGCAAGTAGTGTCGCAAAACTTATATTTTTATAGTGTTGGAAAGTGTTTCTAGATGATCTGGCTACCCATGCCTATTTTTTTTTTAGCCAGATATGGCGTATATATAAGTATGTGTTCGATTTTCCTGTGATTGCCATTTTTTCGTTTTTTCCCATTTCTTTCAAAATTACTACGTACTAAGGAACTATCACAGAGTAATGATTCATTTATATGTTTATTTGTCGGAAAATGTGCCTTGATGGTTTGCCTAGCACGTGGCTGAAATTTTTTTTTTCTGAAATGCCGTATATTAGAATGGCCATTTTTCCACGAGTGCCCCTTTTTATTTGTTTTGCATTTTTTTGCTTAGTCATGTTACCGTAAGGAATTGGCAAGTAGTGTCGCAAAACTTATAATTTTATAGTGTTGGAAAGTGTTTCGAGATGATCTGGCTACCCATGCCTATCTTTTTTTTTTAGCCAGATATGGCGTATATATAGGTTTGTGTTCGATTTTCCTGTGATTGCCATTTTTTCGTTTTTTCCCATTTCTTTCAAAATTACTACGTACTAGGGAACTATCACAGAGTAATGATTCATTTAGATGTTTATTTGTCGGAAAATGTGCCTTGATGGTTTGCCTAGCACGTGGCTGAATTTTCTTTTTCTGAAATGCCGTATATTAGAATGTTAGCCATTTTTCCGCGAGTGCCCCTTTTTATTTGTTTTGCATTTTTTCACTTAGTCATGTTACCGTAAGGAATTGGCAAGTAGTGTCGCAAAACTTATATTTTTATAGTGTTGGAAAGTGTTTCTAGATGATCTGGCTACCCATGCCTATCTTTTTTTCAGCCAGATATGGCGTATATATAGGTATGTGTTCGATTTTCCGGTGATTGCCATTTTTTCGTTTTTTCCCAATTCTTTCAAAATTACTACGTACTAAGGAACTATCACAGAGTAATGATTCCTCTAGATGTTTATTTGTCGGAAAATTTTGTTTACTTTTTTTTTGATTGAATATCATCAAATTTTTTTAGCTAAAATATTATATTGTTTTACATTTTTTTTTTCGATTTTATTTCCCTTCAAAAATTTTTTTTTGGGTCAGAATTTCAATTTTATAATCGTAAAATAATCGACAATTATCCAGCAACCCACCATACAATTTTTATGCATATCCAATAATAATTAGATTAGTAAATAACACCTTGAAATTGACATACCCTTCCTACATTTCAAGTGGCAGATTAGGGAGTCTGAGTCAGTGTGGTTGGCGGCCATTTTGTGGACATATCCGAAGCGTAAGCTGCCGTATCTATATATATTCTTGTTCCCTATAGAATTTGTGATATTTTGGTATATTTTTACCTGCATAAATATCATATTATATATCAAATATATGTATTTTTTTACGAAATTTCCAAGTACTCAAAAAATTACCATTAGATATGGCCCCTGATATAAATGTAATTTACAAAATAATGAAGATTTTTTTACATATTTCTATTTTAGGATAACATATGTTTATTCCCTAAAAAAATTAGCAACTTCCTATTTCATTTGGGTACCCAAAAAAATTCATGAAATTTGGACAAATTTTTTTGGCCAAAAAAAGTTACTCTTTTTTTCTCATTTCAGATCTTCACCTCAATGGGTCTGACTTCATCCAAAATACATCAAGATGTGTCCTAAACATTCAAGAATCAATTCCTAAAAGGATTTGTGTATATATGTATAAACTTTTTTTTTATGAATTTTTATGTCAGGTCTTTTTTTTTCTACTTAATTTTTTAAAATATTTATAATAAATAGTTTTTCTGCAGATGAGTAGTATTTATCTTTACAGTTGTTTTAAGCATTCATTGAAGTTTTTTTTGGCAAAAGAAAAAAGGAGGTTACTGCAAAAACTGATTTTTCAAGAATTTTTTTTGGCGTCGGGGTCGTTCGCGTCCGAGTATACCCTTAAAGGGGTGTCCGAGGAGCGTACCTATCCAGGGTTAACAAAAGATTCATTCATACTACTTATCATTCTACTATCTCACTCTTGCGTTATTCATTCTTTCTTTTACATCATCTAACGAAAAGCCACCCACACTATAGGTATCATTCATACTCAGCCATGATTCATCTGTATTAACACATTTATCTTCCATACCCACTTGTACATTTACACCCTTGTCATACTTTTTTCTATTCTCACTTTTACTTATAAAATTTTCCCTTTTTTCATCCTTACTTAAAACTTTCAAACGCCTCTTTTTCCTATATTCAACTAACACTAATTGTTTATTTTCCAGCCCTAACTTTTCATGCATACTAGATTCATACTTGCTCATTTCCAACCAATTATTCATCCCATTCTCACAAACATTGATCCTATTCCTTCTACACACACAGGAGGACTCACCCAGTTGAACCCTCTCACACTCTAGTTTCCCGAACATCCTGGCTGACTTAATCCCTTCTTCCTACATACTCTAGCTACATGCCCATCTGCACCACATTCAGTACACTTACTCCGCGGCTCCTTGCACATTCTAGCATAATGACCATCCTTACCACAATTACCACAAATCACATTCATACGATTACTCCTACATCCACTTGCTACGTGCCCATTCATACCACACCGATAACACTTAACCACTTTCTCTTTCTTACAGTCGCTAATACGATGCCCTGTCTTGCCACACCCGAAACATGCTCCTAATGCCCATCTACACTCGTTCTTTTTATGTCCTATCTTCCCACACCTATAACACCTCTCTTCACGGATACCACTACCTGACCTGCCTTGCTGCACACTAGCACTTCTATCTCTCCAAACTTGATTTCCCTGTCTAAACCCGTCATTTCTCGGCATGGGTATTCCTACATTACTCACCCTAACACTTCTATCTACTACACTATCAGCTACCCTCATTGGCCCTCTCATAACAGCATCTCTAAAACTACCAAATTCTGGCACACTTTCCTCCATTCCAGTTCTTACACTCACAGATTTACTTTCTTTCATACACCTATCCAACTCGTAATCCTCAACTATCTCTAAAATATCATCCCAAGTCAATGTCTCTCTAGTCCACCTCATTTTCTCCTTCCGTTTCAAATTAATAAACTCAAACACACTCTCTGGTAGTGTACCCAAAAACTTCTTCATTAGTTCCTTATTTTCATTTATTCCTTCGTCCCCATACTTCTTTCTAGCCAATGTTTCTAACCGACATACATACACCGAGATTGCTTCACCCACCTTCATTCGTGCTTCATCAAAATCATTTTATCGCTTATACCTAACACTACCTTTCATACGTTTTACCTGTTCAATTATCCTCTTCTTTACACTTTCATACTCAACCTCTCCTACACTCATTATCACTCCATACATCGTCAACAAATATCCTGACAAAAATTCTCCCAACTCCCTAGCCCAAACTCTCTTATTATCCCCATACTTAGCCTGACAAAACTTTTCATATTCCCTAAAGAAGTCATATACATCCCTACTGCTATGTTCATTAAAACTTTCACACCTAGGAACCTCTCTCATAAACACTGTCTTACAAACTTCCTCTATTTCATTCTCACTACTATCTTCACTGTCTACTCCCTTCTTGTTGCTTTCTTCTTCATTTGAATACAATGAATCTAATTCTACACTCAAAGTCCTATCTTTAACTATTCCCTTCTTACCCTTTTTCTTACTAACCACCTTCACCCTTTCATGATCATCCTCACTCACACCCTGACCTTTCTTCTTTTCTTTCTTCACATTATCTTTACCTTTCTTCTCAGTCTTCCTATCACCCTTCGTTCCAATCTTACTATGTCTAGTCCCTTTATCTTCAATATCACTATCACTACCTTCCCCATTATCACATACCCTATCCTCTTCCACCATCAACCCGTTACCAGAAGCAGAAGCCACTCCTCCGACTGCACCTTCACCCATGACAGTTTTCATCATCCCCATTACTTGCCCTATCATAGCTTCCATTCGTTTCTCATTTTCTCGCATCCTCATCTCAACACCCTCTTCCACTCTCTCTACAGTTCCCTGAAGTTCCCTAAGTTTCCTTTGCATCTCCTCATTCGCACTACTTAACCTCGCATTCTCCAACAACAACCTCTCCTCTCGCTCATTAGAAAACCGCAATTCCTCCTTTAAAATATACAACTGTTCTTCCAGTTCTTCCATTTCGATACCATTAATATCTTAAATCGAATTCCTAAACCTATTTTAATACCCTTGTTCAACAGTCCAGTTTCAATCCCACCTTCGACAGTCCCTGTTCGGGCGCCAAATTTATGTGGCGGGATGTAAACAAAACACAAACCCCACACCTTTGATCACTCTTACTTCCAAAATATCCCACAATACAAACTTTCCCCTTACTTTACTTTAAACTGGACTATTGCACGAAGGGAAAAACAAACAAAACATAACCTTAAAACTATATTTACCGCAACCAAAAACAAAAATCACACATCATTAAACAAACTTAACACTAAAACAGACAAAAATAACAGACTTATATGTAAATAATATCAGTGTGTGGGTACACAGAACTCACCAATCACAAAACCTTTACGAATTCAACACCATCAGTCCCCACACAGTAACAAAAAACACTTAAGCACTAAAATAAATCACTTAATACTAAACCCAATCATCCTATATAACCCAGCAAAATAATCAAACTTAATACTAAAACATACGAGGAACTTCTTAAATTAATATTCGTGTGTGGCCACCGTCGTCCACTAACTCTGCACACTGGCACCAGTCTTTGTAACCAGTTGCCACAACTTCTGGCAAACAATAACAAGCAGTCAATTCGACTGTCGAATCACGTAAGCGGTGGTGGTCATCATCATCATCATTAAGGAACAATCTATTTCACAGCCGGGTCGTCAACGCTCAAAATTCTCTATTTATATAAATATCCGCAGTCTAAGTTCATTGCTCTGTCCAGGTTGTCATCAATCTATTCATACAAAGCAGGTAGGCAGGCAAGCAACACCTTCAAGGCCTAAATTAACTCCTAAGAGTCTAAAGGAGCCTAAAGGAGGAATTACGGCCTGCAATAAAAAAAGAAAAAACGCTTACGAAAACTCCTAACTAACTAAACTATCGCACTATAATCAAAGATAAATAAATAACTTTCAATGATTCATGATCGTGCCTAACAAAAATAAATAAAACAGTACTTACTCCAATATAAAGAAAAATCACTTCAAAGCCGGCTGTCAATGAACAAAAAACCATAACCGATTGCTGCTACAGTCAAATATCCAATGCTTTCGCCCAAGACATTCGTTACCGCCCTAACCTAGCTAAAAATGTAAACAAACAACCTCAAATATACCGACAGTATTTCCCACTACAAACAATCATTCGCTAACTACCACTTGTTCTTCGGCGCGCACCGCGGACACACAAACACACACGCACACACAAACACCCACACTCTCTCTCTCTCTCGCGCGCGATCTAGCAAAACTAAAGCAAATGAAATTCTCTCTCTCTCTCTCGGACAAAACTAAACCAAATAAACACTCTTTCTCTCTCGCAATTTGACAAAACTTAAGTAAATAAATACATACACTCTCTCTCTCTCATTAATGACAAAGCTAAAGCAAATAAAATGTCTTGATTTAACAAAACTAAAATTCTCTCTCTCTCTCTCGATTTGGCAAAACAAAAAAAAATAAATTAAAATAAAATTAATCCTCCAAACCGTCTTCCAAGTCAGGTGGCGATCTGAAGCCTGGCGTAATGGTTCGTAGGGAGGTCCCTTAAGAGACCTGAGAACTTGAACCACGTTCCATGGAGGAGGTCTCACTTCCAACTGAGGGCAGGTAAGTTCATAACTTCGTATGAGTAGGGAAAGTTCCAGCGAAGAAGAAATGTCCACTCCTTTGAGCCTGAAGGCTAGACTTAAGGCTGAGCGATAGCCTTTCACTGCTGAGACTGAAAGGCACATTTCTTCTCGCAAATACACGAAGAACTCCGCTATTGCTGGAATAGTGGTATCGAGTGGAGAGATACCCCTTCCACGACACCAACCACAGAAAACTCTCCACTTTGCCTGGTAGACCCCTGCGGATGACCTTCGCAGGTGTCCAGACATCTTGTTCGCAACTTGTTGCGAAAATCCTCTCTCTGCAAGGAGATGCTGGATAGTCTCAAGACGTGAAGGCGAAGCGAAGCTACGGCTTTGTGAAAGATGTTGGCGTCTGATTGTTTGAGTAGCTCGTGTCGTGGAGGGAGTTCTCTCGGAAGTTCCGATAGGAGTTGCAGAAGGTCCGGAAACCATTCAGAGTGATGCCATAGCGGAGCTATCAGGGTCATCGAGAGATTGACTGATATTCTGGTCTTGTTGAGTACCCTCCTCATCAGACAGAACGGGGGAAAGGCGTATACGTCGATGTTGTCCCACTGTTGTTGAAAGGCATCTTGCCAGAGTGCCTTGGGATCCAGGACTGGGGAGCAGTACAGCGGAAGCCTAAAGTTCAGCGCTGTAGCGAACAGATCCACAGTTGAGGAACCCCACAAAGTCAGGACTTTTTTGGCTACTAGATGATCCAAAGACCACTCTGTACTCATATCTGAGACGCTCTGCTCAGATTGTCGGCGAGCACATTCCTCTTGCCTGGAATGAAGCGAGCCGATAGTGGAATCGAGTGGACTTCGGTCCATCCCGGTATCTCTACTGCGAGATGGGATAGCTGCTCTGAAAAGGTACCTCCCTGCTTGTTGATATAAGCAACTACTGTGGTGTTGTCGCTCATCACCACCACAGAGTGACCCGCCAGATATTGTTGGAACTGTTGAAGGGCCAGGAATACGGCCTTCATTTCTAGCAGATTTATATGGAGGCACTTTTCTGATTCTGACCACAGGCCTGAGGTCCTGTGGTGCGGAACGTGGGCCCCCCACCCTTTCTTTGAAGCGTCCGAAAACCGCATCAAATCCGGGGGAGGACGAGAAGATCCACTCCCTTTCGTAGGTTCTCGTCTGTCACCCACCACTGAAGATCCATCCGTTCCGCAGGACCCATCGAGATCATGACGTCCGGGGAATCGTGTCCTTGATTCCACCGGGATTGGAGTCGCCATTGCAGAGATCTCATTCTGAGGCGACCGTTGGGAACTAGACGGGCCAGGGATGAGAGGTGACCGAGGAGACGTAACCACGATTGGGCTGGGAGTTCTTCTCGTCTGAGGAAAGGACTCGCGACCCTCCTCAGCCTTGCTATCCTGTCGTCTGATGGGAAAGCTTTGTGGAGATTGGTGTCTATTATCATGCCTAGATATATCAGTCTGTGAGTAGGAAGCAGAGAAGACTTCTCGAGATTTACCAAGATCCCCAGAAATTGGCAAAGTCCCAGAAGTTTGTCTCTGTGTCGAAGAGGGGCTGACTCCGAGTCTGCTAGGATCAGCCAGTCGTCCAGATAACGGAGGAGACGGATGCCGATCCTATGTGCCCACAATGATATCAGAGTGAACACTGGTGAAAACCTGAGGTGCTGTGGAGAGACCGAAACACAGCACCTTGAACTGGTAGATCTTGTTGTCTAGGCAGAATCTTAAGTACTTCCTTGAAGACGGATGGACTGGGATCTGGAAGTACGCGTCCTTTAGATCCAGTGTACACATGAAGTCTTGCGGTCTCACTGCAAGTCTGACCGTGTCTGCCGTCTCCATGCTGAACGGGGTCTGCTTGTCAAACCTGTTCAGAGCTGAGAGGTCGATGATTGGTCTCCAGCCTCCAGACGCCTTCTTTACAAGAAAGAGTCGACTGAAGAAGCCTGGAGATCCGTCGATGACCTCTTGGAGAGCACCCTTCTTCAACATGGTCTGGACTTCTGCCCGAAGGGCTTGGCCCCTTGCCGATCGCATAGCAAGGGAGCTCAACGACACTGGATTCGCTGTCAGGGGAGGTAGAGATGTTATGAACGGGACGCGATATCCTTGACTGATTACGGAAATCGTCCAGGAATTGGCCCCGAGTTGCTGCCACCTGCTTACGCAACTTTGTAGGCATCCCCCCACTGGTGGACATGCAGGGGGACTGCCACTCCTAGCATTTGCAGCCTCGGCCACTCCCTCTAGGATTTTTCCCTCCCCTGGAGGACTTTTTGCCCTTCTTGTCCTTGACAGGAAAGGGCTTTGACACCGTTGTCTTCGCTGCCGTTGCCGGTTTCGTAGTCTTGGTAGGGCGTGGTTGCTGGAGGTTTATAGGGCTTAGATGTTAAAGCCCTAAGTAGGAGAGAGTCCTGGTTGGATTTCCTCCACGTCTCAGCTGCCTGCTCCACGTCCTTAGGCTCAAACAGATTTCTCCCTAAGATGGAAGAATGTCTGAGCCTGCTGATCTCGGTGCTGGGGACTTTCTGGTGGAGCCTCTAAGACACCGCATCTCGACGCTTCAAGATGGTATTAGCCCACAAGTTCGAGACTTGGTGGGCTAGAAACTCGATGGTACGAGTGTCTGAGAGTAGAAAGGTCTCCATGGCCCTCCTGGTACTCTCCTTGGACAGGTCCTCGGATTGTAACAAGATGCCCAGAGACCCTAGCCTAATGTCCAGCCACGAAGTTGCCTGCATGGCACACTTCGCCACCTTCTCCTGGCTGAGGATCTCCGTAGCCAAGAAAGACACTTGCCGGGTGGAGAGTCTCTCAAGAGGGACTCCCCTGGTAAGTTCTTCCAAGGAATGGTGCAAAGGAAGAGCTAAACAAGTCTCCTCCATGATGTCGAAGTACCTTTTCTGATGGATACGAGGAGGCGGGAGGAGTTTGTTACCGGCGCTGTACTGGCTGGAGGAGGCAAGCTCGGAGAGCTGGCCCTCGACCTTATCCCAGGCACTCTTAACCCCTTGGGACCAAGGCAAAGCCGCACTGGCCCTAGAGGGTTTCCGAGTACCAAAGACTCAGTCCAGGACCATGTCCTTTCCCGCACGAGGAGGAATCTCTGGGTCCGAGAACCCATTGAGATTCCTCATAAGGATCAGAACCTGCCAGAACGCGTGTTCTGACTCCTGAAGCTCCCCTCCTGAAGGGCTGGCAGCTTAGTCTCCTGTACCCGAAGGCTCTTCTCGGGGGGACTCGTGGACGTTCTCCGAGGGCTTGGCTGGCTCTGGTCTAATCCTTGAGGATGACTTCGGAATCATCTTGGAGTCCTTCGACTCCCTCCTGGGAGGAATACAGGACTCCAGCAGTGATGGTGGGAGGCTATTCTCCACCCCTACCCGAGAAGACTTCTCTGCGCGAGGTGGGGTTTCCCTCATTGGTGCGATGGGGGAACGCCTCACTTCACAAGACTCCCCTGAGGACAGAAAATCTTCGTCCGAAGGTGAGGGAGAGAAAGTCTGGGGGGGGAGGAGGCCTTCCTCAAAGACTTCCGATGAGTCAACTTCACCCTTGGAGAAGTTACCACGTCCGCTACTCCTCTCTTCCTCTTTAGGGGAGTCGAAACTGCCACTGTCCCAGTTCAGAGAGAACAGGCTTAAAAGCATGTACGACCGCTCTGACGAGGGACCCAAACCACGGCTGTCGACTGACAGCTGCGCTGTCAGATACTCCCTCTGGAGGGAAGGGGATCGTTCGATCCCTAGGAGGAGTTACCAAAGCAGGGTCGGCCTGAAAAGAAGGCAAGTTCCTGGACTATCCGGAGTTCTCCCTCCGGCGAGAGGGGGGATGACGATGACCTAGGCGCTCATCGTCCTGCAGCCTCGCACGTGGGATTGCGCTGGCACGATAGGATTCTACCTAAATTGTGCTCGGGCGATTGCTCGCGCGCGTAGGCGATGGCGAGGGCGCGCTGGCGTGCAGCCAAGGGCGCGCGTTGGCGAGCGATGGCGCGCAGGCAAGGGCCCGCGTGGGCGATCGATGGCGCACATGGGCGCGTTCCGGTGACAGCAGCAGGCGCGCAGCAAGCTGAATAAGCGCTCGCGCACGCGAAGGCGATTGTCACGCTGAGCCCGTGAGGGCGATAACGTTGGGCGTGCACGCGCAGGGGAAATATCCCTTGCGTGCGGACGCGTATGAGGGCGCACATCCACAACAGCAACATGAGGGCGCGCAGGGCGCGTGATGGCATGTAGGTGAAGGATGGTGTGCTGGCGAGCAAGGGAAGAGATTATCTTCCCCTTTGCGCCCAGATCCGAAGATCGTGGGCGCGCAGGAGATCGTTGGCGCATAGGCGAGTGCTGGCACATAGGAGAGCGCTGGCGCGCAGGAGATCGTGGGTGCGCAGGAGAGCGCTGGTGCACTCTAACAGGATCTGGAACTGGTGAGCACTTGCGCGCTGGCGCATAGGAGATCGATGGCGCGCAGGGGATACCTGGCGCATAAGGGTCTCAATGAGGGAAAGTCCCTTGTGCCCCGAAGGGACCAATGCCCGTTTGAAAACAGGATTCGTGGGCGCCCACAGCGCATCAGCGGCCAGGAACGGCGACGGCAGGTCAGCAGGTCTGGCGGGTGGAAGGTCAGCGTGTCCTTTGCAAGGACGACCTTCCACCGAAGGAGATCGCGAACGATCTGCGTTAAGGTCCAGGGTTGTAGCTGGCAGGGTCGGTGATCGACGACGAGGTTCCTCTGCGGCGGACTGCGGGGATGACGAGCCAAAGAGGCGCCTCCTAACACCCTTGTGAGGCGAAGGAAGTCCTCTACGGTGAAGAGGAAGGCGGGCTTTGCGCCTTATACGCCCTCTGGGGGCCGTGGGGTCAGCAGGCTGACCAGCAGTCCTCCGAAGAGGAGTCTCTGTCAGTGAACTCCCCCGAGGGGGAGAATCACCTGCAGGAGAGACCGTTGGACTTAGTTCCTCCCTCGAAGGATATTCGGAGGGGGGAACTAAGCCTTCAGCTACATCGGCAACATCAGGAGCAGAGGTTTGAAACAACTCATCAGAAGTCTCTGCCACAACAACGTCGACGATAGACAGAGGATCGACCTCTGCTAAAGTCGGCGATTGTTGACAGCTGCTCCCAATTTGATCATGTCAAACAAGGCTTCCTTGGAGGGTGAACCCTCAAGCCCCAAGGAAGCCCAAAGGTGCAACAAATCATGATTAGTTATATCAACAGGAGAATCAATATCCTTCCCCGGGGGAGGAGGAGGAGCTGCCTCGCTATGGGAGGCAACTCCCTCTCCCAAACCCTGAGATCGGTCAACAGAACTGCGGCCTACGCTACCACTCGACAGTTTCTCGGAAGAAACCAATCGAGTGGGAGCTTCGGGGCACAGAAGAAGAGCCCTTGGGTTTTTCTCCTTCCAAAGAAATCTTCGAAGGAAAAATATCCCGCTTGGACTTCTTCTTCTTCTGGCGCCGGGAAAACCTCTACCACTGGGAGGTAGACCACTCCCTACACTCACCACATACATTACTCTAATCACACCGTTGGCCCCTACAATAAGGACAAAAGGTGTGTGGGTCCGTTTCGACCACCGACAAATAAGTTCCACAAGGGCGGTCAGGTAAACCGGGACACTTCCGCATCGCAGAGGCCAACTTCAGAAACACTCTGTCAAAGAAAAAGCAAACAAAAGATCAGTTAAATGGCTGTCAGAGAAGGCGAGGGTGACAGCGGACACGTCCGTTTAGCATCCGAGCCGAGAGCAAAGTGAGCTCAGCACAGGTGTGTGTGTGTGTGTGTGTGTGTGGGGGGGGGGGTAGTAAACCCTCGTTTAAATTCTAATGGCTCGTCATTTCAGCTACGCCGAAAGTAATTACCCATATTAAATAGCGTGGTTTGTATTTGAGTTACGGAACAAGTTAAGGTTATGTTACGTAGTGTTACAAAAGTGTTGCGTACCGAATGTGTTGCCGTCAAGTCTCTCTCCTCCCCGTCCTCTTTCCCTCCTTCTCCTCCGCACACACCGCCGTTAGCCTGTACGTTAGCCACTACCGTCTGTCTCAAAGGTAAGAACTCCATCATAATGTTACATTTCATAACCAGTTCATGGCTATTTGTTATTTTGTTAGCGTAGAATGTTGATTACAACCATTAAAAACATGTTTTTCCTCTGTAACACACTGTTTTTAGGGTTTTTTTCGGAGGGCGGGAACGGATTAATTTGTTTTTAGGTATTTTATATAGGAAAAATTCATCCGAGATAAGAGAAAACTGAAATACGAGCTCGGTCCCGGAACGGATTAAACTCGTACCTCAAGGTGTTACTGTACCTCCCTAAAATCCTAAAGAGCATGAAGAAACAAATGACTTCATAACTCAAGCAACTGATAAATCTATTCACCTGACTTATGCCTCACCAATGTAACACTCGGTTCCTTTGGTAGTCAAGATGCACCAACTCAATTACTACAAGAAAAGCACAATATTGGAAAAAAATTAAAACCTTAAATAAAAGATTTAAAATTTTTTAGTAATGCTCCCCTAATGTTAAAGAATACAATAAATAAACTACTACAGTTGATAGAGACAGACATCAGTACTGAAACCGTATATGGATAAGATTTCTGCTAAATTTAGAAAAGCGGCAATAAATGGCATGATAATTTTGTGGCAGAAAATTCTTCAATGCAGGTGTCTGACCTTTGAGACAACGCAAAAGGATTTTATACTTATCAACTAAGGAGTATTTGGGGACATGTGGACAGTTCATTGAACTACACTAAGGTATATATTTTCAGGATGAGCAGCACCATGCACTGTGGGAAGAAAGATTAAAAACCTTATCTCTGCAATTGGTATATTTTCATATTCTTTACAACTTGTGAATCCTGCAGGTGAGGTGGCTCCTGACTGGGTTGGAAGGGGAAGTACTGGCAAATCTTGAGAACTCCATAAAGAAGAATATGATGGGTTGCACAAATGGTTACCCAATTAACAGGAATCCAATGAAGATCATGTGGCACCACTAACCACAGGTAATTGGTATGAAAAGAACCCACAAACACGAATGCTTGAAGGAAATAAGGGCAATTGAAATTCAACAGAGCGGACAAGCTCTTCACAGCTTGCTGGCTTGAAAACTTGAGAGTTGAGTGAACTCTCATTCCAACAGCCAGTGTTACCAACAGTTGTACAAATACAATAGTAAGTATCAGGGTTGCCAATGTGGTAAAAATTTGGGTGGGTTGGTTATTGGGTTTCAGGGCTTGATAAATTATCCTAAGATAATTGGGTTTCAGGGCTTGATAAATTATCCTAAGATAATTGGGTTTCAGGGCTTGATAAACTATCCTAAGATAATGTTTATCAATACACAAATTACTTTTAAATATGTGATTTTCTTGTCATAGACTGAATTTTCAAGTCCTAGATTATGAATGTACTCTACTTCGTTAGACTAGGTGAGCGATTTTGGTGCTGTTTCAAGTGTTCCGACTTGTGTCAAAACTAGAATTACAACATGTCATAGGAATGGAACTCCATCACAACTGAGCTCTACTGTACTTTTACATTAGACAACACCATTCCAGTAAATACGCCAGATCTCTGCCTGATATTTACGGGACACTTACCTCAGGATATGAAGCAGATTATTTTTGTCTAACATTTTAACCACTTTCTGGTGTTACTTTACAATTAGGGTGGAGGTAAACTAAATTATTTTAAGAAATGAGAATTTTTGCTGACCAAATGACAAAAATAGAATAATCTATAATAGTTTACTGTTCAATTGATCATATAAAAGATATATGGTACAATCCACAAGGAACAAATTACTTTATATATATATATATATATATATATATATATATATATATATATATATATATATATATATATATATATATATATATATATATATATATATATATATATATATATAATATATATATATATATATATATATATATATATATATATATATATATATCAAGAAATTACATAATACTTATACTATAATTCTGATATAACATTATATTCTTTTACTTTTCTGAGGACTAAAATACAGTGATAATAAAAAATTGAATGATCATATCCTCCAGCTTCAAAGAGCTCCAAGCCAATGTGAAAAAAATTTGAAGAACAGACTCAAAGTAGTGGTTATGTAATTACCCAAATATAAAATATTACAAATATTTTGTACAGCACTACATCTAAACTTTTTTTTTTGGCAGTACTTTTCATTAGACTCCATTTCCTTTAATATGGAAATGTGTCCCAAAAACTACAAGCGAACTAAAAGTTTGACAAGAAACTGGTTCCATCTAAAAGACTTGACAAAGAACTACTTCCATTTAAAAGGCTTGAAAATGAACTACTTTCATTTAAAAGACTTGCCAAGGAACTACTTCCACTTAGAAATCTACTCCTATGACATTTGTAAAGTCATTTTTTTTTTTTTTTTTTTTTTTTTTTATAAAAAATGTCTTTTCACAATAATTGTACCTGGTTTTGGCAAGTGTTACATTGGAAAAATATCACAAGTGCATACTACAATATGAAACCAAATTGTGAAATATTTTACTTTGAAGTTCATTCTAATTTCTTGAAATAAAAATGTGTCTGTATTCACATGACAGAGTAACTATTATGTTTTCTTATTACTACAGTACATACTATAAACAATGTCCTTTGCAAATCAACAAAAGGGTAATTGTCAGCTTGACTATTACAGTGCCAATCAAATTCATGATAGCAAGTCTTAAACTTTCTGATTTATGTGCACACGACTTGTTTTCACATCATCAACTTTAAATATGCACTGAAATATGTTTCTAAAGTACTGTAACTGCATGAAATCTGCTGCCTCTTTAACCACAATTCTGCCAACATATCATGTTGTCCTTTAAAGACAAAATTTTTCTATTAACAGCTGATCCCATAGCCAAAAACAATATATCCCTTCAAACCTCAAGTCCTACATCAAGTGTACATCATATAGAAAAAAATTAATGACAAGTAGACATTTTGTAATCTGTACTAAAAGTATTGCCACACTGTAAAGCTGTAAATAAATTATCATTTTTAACTCCTACTTTTAGCTTTCCCATACTTAGAAGATTTGGGCTATACACAGAATTATGTTGTTCACCTCACATATTTTACTAATGCTAGACCAAATACAGTCTAGTAAAACTATGCGTCAACTACCAATACAATCACACTTTTGTACTACCTGATTTCAGGTCTTATCATATTAGCTCTTAGCGTGTCATGACTAATCACTAATTATTTTTATTAATATACATATGCCTTCAGCTCTAAGTTTGAGAAAAACATCAACCAGGTAATCAAACCTGCAATAAAAATCTTTACTCTATAATAGCGTCAACTTTGTAAAAGGAAACCAAACATGAATTTCATAACACAAACAAATAAGAGTATAACCAATATTATGTTCATCTATGCCACTATAATTCACCGGAATAGCACAAACTGATATAGATTATAATCAATATTAAGTTTCTCTATACCATTATAACTCACCACAACCTTCTAATACTGTGTCCTGGACTTGAATATTAAGATGTCAATATACTCAAAACGGGTAGTGCCATTAGTGTACCTAATGTGGTGCATTATAGACATTACTTGAGATTATTTGTAGCATTATTTCGGGCCTTAGCTGCCCTTGGCTTACAGGCTCCATCAGAGGGCTATACAGTGAAAATTTTAAAAATAAGGTCTGATACAGCAATTCAACAAACAATAAAAAACAATTGTCAAAATTTAAACTATACAGAAAAAGAGGAGAGCACAATAGATTTTGAAATATAATTCATCATGGTACAAAGAAACTTCAAAGGGAGCAATGGTTTTACATCAGGTAGTAATGGGAAAATACATAAAAAAATTATGAATACACAGATCTGGATTTAGTACCAGATTGGGGGGTTACAATGGCATCCTGAAAATACATCTGAAAAGTCCTTCATTACTTTGATTGCTGCCTTATTAAAAAGGAGTATAGTGCAGGATTTCACAAAACACTATTGTGTATATATATATATATATATATATATATATATATATATATATATATATATACACACATATATTTATATATAGTCATACCTCTCCACGAATGAATCTGCTTATGAAATTTACAAGATGCGAAACGAGATGCAAATATTTTTATGACTCGCTTTGCAAAATAATGTTTCATTTTATGAAAAGAGATTTGCCAGCCAGGACGAGAATAAAATAGTCACCCATCACAATGAGTTGAAGAAAACAGGTTCAGACAACAGAAAATGTAGCTGTAGTCTACAATAAGAGTAACTATAATAGTACAGTACATGTGGAACTGTACATTTTGTATATGTACAGTATTGTACTGTATGAATTGTATCATTTACCATTCATTAATATATTGTAATAACTATTTAATTTACAGGTATAAACAGTTAGTTTAGGTATATTGAATGGTTCAAATGTATTTGGCTGTACAGTATTTTATTCTGGTTATACTGTAGCCTTGTTATAAGATATAATGTAGTGTTTTGTAAGGTTTGGAACGAATTAGGCTATTTGCAGGTGAAATGTGACTCAACACGAAAAAATCACTTCACACACACACACACATATATATATATATATATATAATATATATATATATAATATATATATATACACTCAAACATACATACATATGCATATATATATATATATATATATATATATACACTCAAACATACATACATATGCATATATATATATATATATACACTCAAACATACATACATATGCATATATATATATATATATACACACACACACTCATACATACATACATATGCACATATTTATGTATAATATATATATATATATATATATATGATTTATATATATATATATATATATATATACACATACATATACACTACTGCATTATATCATACATATACATAAGGTAATGCTGTAGGGACTTTAGTAGGTCTGCATTGGGCTGTCTTATACTGTACATATACACATACGTACACATACTGTACACACACACATATATACATATATATATATATATATATATATAGTGCCATGTACCACTATCATTCAATACCATACATAATCAATCAAGTACAGTTTATACTACAGTTGAAACAAATACATTTATGCTCCATTTCCCATCTACTACAGTATACAGTACTGACAATGTACACTTTAAACTACATTAAACCTCAGTAGTAGCCCTTAGCTTTACTCTCTCCTTAACAACAACATATTTGTCAGTCCTTCTTCCCAATTTCTTAGTTATCAAAGCATTAATTTCTATATCTGATTTTATGTGAGCAGCTTCACTCTTAGACTCCATGTACAATGAAAAGAGCTTTCGTTTGAGATGCTTCATCTTCATTCCTTCTTCAGGTGCATCTTTCAAAACAGTACAAATGGCCTTGTTCCACTTGAAAGGAATGTGGTTACTGGTACATTCTGCCTCTTCCTCCTCCTGCACCATACTCTCATCCAGTTTATTCTCAGGTTTCACATTTTCTTGGTTTGATTTCTCATCTTCTTCACCTGCCACCTTCTTTTTCTTTTTCTTTGGTTTCTCAGAATCCTGACCTTCATCTTGATCTTCGATGTGTTTCCTTTTTTTGTCCTTCTTTTGAACTTTGGTCTGCTTTTTTCTTCTCTCTTCTTTTCGCTCCCTCTTTGATTTACGGTGGGCTTCAACCAGAGTATCTTCCGTTGATACTAGAGAATCTACTTTAGTGGCTGAACAATCCTTCTCCATCTTTTGAGAATCTGGATTACTCTGACTGGGATTTAGATTTGGAGTTGTCTTCAACATACTGTGGACTTCTTCAAAATACTTCCATGCCTCTTCAGCTAAGCCTTCATTTTTTACATGGCTGTTCTTCAAAAAGTTCTGAAATATATATACTTTATATTATATAAAATATTCAATGCCTTCAATTGCTTTTTATAATTAAAAGACCTCACACAGTGATATTTAAAGTATCACAATTCATCAAAGTTAATATATGGTTAAAATAGGAATATCAAAGTTGATATATGGTTAAAATAGGAATAGTTAAATCTTATTCTACTCAAAACTCGATCATGGTGATAACTCTCAAGTCACTGCCATTTCCCTGTATCAACCATCTACTTACAGATAATTTCTAGCTTTTGATAACATTTAAAGAAATTTTCTTTAAATCTTATGACTAAAGAAAACCCCTTAAAAAATGTTTCATAGTAAATTTTCATAAATGATGTAATGAAGATTCCACAAAACTGTAATCACGTGTATCTGAGCTGTTAAATAAAGCTGCAAATGTTAAATCTAATAAAATATAAAAATCATTTGAGACCTACTGTACTTGCATTGCCTCAACAATATTTTGAGGCCTATTTCTTCACTTACAGGCTAAATTCTCACCAATGCAAATCAAGTGCAAAATTGTCTGACATGCCTGATATTTTCTTGGTGCATGCAGTGCTCTGGGGTTTCTCTAGCTATCTTAACAATTCTGAATGTTTCGACATGCTAATATTTAACCCTTAGCAATGGGAAGCACAGCCAAGGAAACCAATTTTCAATCTCCCTAGGAATTCAGACAATCCCCCCTTGGATGCTGGTATTCCACTTACCTAATGGTACATATGTGGTGGGATGCCAGTGTACCACCCAGCATTAAGTGATTAAAAAACTACAACTACTGACACTAATTGCAGTGCTTAGATGCAAACCCAATTACTGTATTGTACTCGAAAATTGATGTGTACTTAACCCTGTGCTACCCAGATTTATGCAAAGCAACATCTCAGTGGTTGACATGAAAAAATTGTCAAGAGTGACCTTGTAAACAGTTTGATGGTTACACAAATTTACATCACCTAATTTACATATCTCATTGATGTAAGCTATATCTACTGTGGTAACACTATACACAAATGAGACTGGTAATACCCTATCATTGTCAACCAAAACAAGGCTGTCCTGTCCTTATATATATATAAAAAAAAAAAAAAAAGTGATTATGAAGTTCCCTGAGTATTTGCCAAATTCCTTATCATCCACGGTGTGAGAATAGGAATAAAAAAGAAGAATGAACAAGCATCTAAAAATTAAATCCACCTAAAAATAAAAAGTACAGCAGATTAGCTAAGGATCATTTCCTCAAAAATGGCAAATTTGGAAATAATTTGTATTTTTCTTTACTATACAAACCTGAGCTCTTTACTATGGATATACTGTAGATGTTAGTGCAAGCTGCCAAACAGCTATAAACCTTTTAATGAGGTGTCAACAACCACTTTGGGTCTTATCAGTGGTAGAAGGGGGGTGAAGTAGTAACCTGACCAACACCCCTTCACTCATACCTTTTTCATTATGATCGTAGATGGTACCTTCTCCAAGGGTAGGTGATAGCAGGTAAAGTATGAGTAAAGAGCTCAGGTTTACATAGTTAGGAAAAACACAAATTACTAACAAATTTGTCATTTATTCCAACACGAATACAAACCCTTCGCTCTTTACTATGGAGACTTGCATCTTAGGTGGGTGGAAGTCTCTTCAACAGGCTGAAACTTTTTAACCAAGCATCACTGGATCCGAGCATGATAATGGGAAAGATGAGCATCCTGACACTTCATAAACCAAGGGTCAGACAATACCAGTGGGTTAATGGCCCGTGCAAAAGTGATTACAAGCGTAAGAAAGTAACTGTGATTATCATGGTCTATGTATAATTCATAGGTTTGTGAATGGATACAAAAAAGACCAGAAGTCCAAACACCCCCTTGTAAGGAGATTGGGGAAGTAACAGGGAATATAAAAACATATATTCTTGCTACCAGCAACAAGGGACATACCTGCAGTCGAAGAGATACAACTTTAGACACTGTGCCCCAAATGAGGGGAAGATAAAAGAACCTGCTGACAAGCAAGCGCTTCAATTGCGGGCGAGAACCTTGAATTTGTGCAAGTAGTGCCTCTGCGCTGTTGCGATATACAATAGAAAGCGACCAGGATTGTCGGTTCTCAATTTGAGTCTAGCAACAAAATCAGGAATGAAGCTTTCTGAGACTTGCTTGGGCAACGGTATGGGAGACCACGCGACTCTCTAACCCCTTAGTAGTGATTAAAGCGAGAACCTATTTCCAAGTTAGATCACTGTTTGAAGCCTGAACGACTTGTAAGCGCTCACTTTCAGGGGAACAGACAACATTCCATGAAAGTGGTCGCATTTCTGAGAGAGCATGTCTGTTCAGACTCCGCATGAGCCTGGACAGCTCTACTGAGGAAAAAGCGACCTCTCTCAGTCTAAAGACTTGGCTTATGGCTGAAGGATAGCCTTTACTACCAAGACTGAGAAGTTTTTTTCCTCTAAGAGAAAAAAGTTAAGAATTTCGTGTTTAGGGGTAGTGCGGTTCTGAGTAGAGAAAACCACCTTCCCCGATGCTGACCACACAAGATGTCCTACTTTGCCCAGTAGACTGAAGTCAGGAACCTCCTGAGGTAACCAGACATTTGTTTCACTGCTAGTGGCAAAAACCCTATCAGTGAGAAGATGCGGGATATCCTTTAGGCATGCAGTTAAAAGGATCCCACTGTTTGAATGTAAATCTAAGCATGCGGTTGGTGTAGCAAGTTGGGGGGGGGGGGGTGAAAAGAAGCTCCCTCGGAACCTCTGTCAGCAGTAGGAGCAGGTCAGGGTACCACTCTGCATGTAGCTATAACAGGACTATCCAAATGTGGATAAGTTTGTTGCTGATCTTATCCTGATGAGTAATTCCTCACTGGTCACCATCATTCCATTAGCCTGTCATGTTTCATAATTCTCACCATCCTTTACACTCCTGTTTCCAGAGGTTAAACTAACTAGGCCTAGTTTAGCTTTTCAATCTTGTGAAATTAAAGCTCTTTTGATGGACGTTGATTCCTATGGAGGTGTAGATGGTATATTTTTCCTTTGTGTTTTTATAGACTGCAGATTTCTCAGCTCCAAATTTATCTTATTTTGTGCAAGTTAGCAAGAGGAGGAGCTTTTAGTACTTGTTGGAGAATAGGTAATGTTGCTCGACTATGTAAATGTGTTTGTGGTTGCTCAAGTCCAACTGATTACTGCCTAATTTCCATAACTTCCACATTATCTAAATTTTTTGAAAGTCTTTATGCAAAATGTCTAAATAGGTTTTTCAAAGGTAATCATCCTGTTCCCTAGTTTGCAATTTGGTTTTTGTAAAGGCCTTGGAGCATATGACGCTCTTCTTACAATCTCCAATGCTGTACAGAAATCCCTTGATTGTGATCAGGTGGTTCGTATGATTGGTTTTGATTTTAATGCTGCCTTTGACCGTGTTAATTATGAGGCCCTTGTTTTCAAACTCAAGCAGTTGGGAGTTGGAGGGTCTTTTCTCAGCATCATTATTGAATTTTTAAGAAATCGATTGCAAAGAGTTGTTGTTGATGGCACCATAGTGAGTATAGGAATGTGATATCTGGTGTTCCTCAGGGTAGTGTTCTTGGCCCATTACTTTCCATACTATACACACATGTGGCTTGGACTAGATAACAAGCCCATTGCATATGCAGATGATGCTACTCTCTTTGCATCAATTCCTCCTGAATGTAGATCTGAGGTTGCTGAATCCCTTAATTGAGATCTAGCTAAAATTAGTGTATACCTAACAAAACTCAAAGTATGATTGTAAGTAGGTCAAGGCCTGTTGCTTCACAACATCCAAATCTCAGCATTGATAATGCCTAACTCTGTATGACTTAAAATTTTAGGTGTGATTCCCAACTGCAAATTTACTTTTGAGAAACACATTAAGTCTGTGCCTTCTTAAATTGCAGAGAGAATTGCATTATTAAGAAAGTCTCGTAAGATTTTCGATGATCAATCGATTTAGAAGTGTTTTAATAATCATTCTACTTTGTTTCGAGTTTTGTTCTCCTGTCTGGTCTTCAGCTGTTGATTCCCCTCTTAATTTGTTGGACAAGAACTTGCAGTCTACTAAATTTCTTATTCCTGATCTAGATATTAATCTCTGGCACCATCGTTCAATTAGTTCGTTATGCATGTTCCATAAGATTTTTCATAATTCTGACCATCCTTTGCATTCACATCTTCCCGAAAAGCACTAACCTATTTGTAATACAAGGTATACTGGTGATTCTAATAGTAAGCCCTCCTACATCATGAGACTCAATATCACACAGTATTCTAGAAGTTTTATTCCAACTGTGACTAAGTTGTGGAATGATCTCCCTAATCGGGTGGTTGAATAAGTAGAATTTCCAAAGTTCAAACTTGTAACAAATGTTATGTTGAACAGGCTAACATAAGTATCTTTTATAGTTTATATATAAAAGATTGTTTTAATGTTGTTACTATTCTTAAAATACTTTATTTTAATTGTTCATAACTTTTCATATAGTTTATTTATTTCCTCACTTCCTTTCCTCACTGAGCTACTTTTCCCTGTTGGAGTCCTTCGGCTTATAGCATCCTGCTTTTCCAACTAAGGAATAATAATAACAATAATAATAATAAAGTTGAGACCGAAAAGTTCGAAGGTGGTTTGAAGATGAGTCCGGCACTGGCAACAGTACACGGGAAACTCTCAGTTGAGGGACGTCGAGAATAGGTTAATATCTTTCTCGGATCATGACCTGCGGGAGTACTCTCAGGATCCGCTCTACTAATAAAGTAGGTGAGCTTTGCCCTCAGTTGTTTTAGGGATAAATTTGATCCAGAGGTTTCTCCTTTAAAGAGCTGTCCTCCCCTGGTCTGAGGTTCTACGAAGATAGACCTTTAGACACTCTACCGGACATAGAGAGACATCTTCCTTTAGAGGGCAGATTCTCCAGGGCCACCAAAGCTCATTCTTAGAGAGAAAGGATGGATCAGGGAAGAGATTCAGTTCTCCTGTTTCTGAGAACTGAATGTGGCCCTCATCCCTAGAGAGGGCCACTATTTCACTAACTCTAGCCCCTGAGGCTATAGCGAACAAAAAAATAACCTTTTGGGTTAGATCCTTAAGCGAACAATCTTCATTGTTCAAGGATGAGGCATAATGTAGGACCTTGTCCAAAGACCAAGAGATGGGCTTTGGAGGTGCAGCAGGCCTAAGCCTCGCACATGCCTTCGGGATCTTATTAAAGATCTTGTTCGCCAAGTCTACTTGAAAGGCATATAGAAGAGGTCTAGTCAAGGCTGACTTGCACGTAGTTATCGTGTTGGCCGCCAAACCCTGGTTATGAAGATGGATAAAGAAGGACATGCAGAAGTTCATTGAAATCTCTCTCGGTCCTTTTGCTTTTACGAAAGCAACCCACTTTTTCCATGATGATTCATATTGTCTTCTAGTTGACTTAGACTTGTATTCCTCTAAGAATTCTATATTGCCTTTTGAGATCCCAAATCTTTTCTTAACCGCTAGGACAAGAAAATCATGCAATGAAGGGTTTGGGTTCTCTATAATAAATTGAAGGCAACTAATCTCTGAACCTTCTGGAGTTGTCCCGCCTGGAAGGATCTCAGCTTGTTGAGGACTCTCAGCAGGTAATTGGACGGGATGAACTGGAAATCCTAAGTCTATCCCTTCCATCTCAGAGACAAGATGTTTATCATTTAAATTAGAGGGACAAGATGTTTATCATTTAAATTAGAGGATCCTCGTATGGGGCTACATATCAAGGTAGTTCCTTGACAGCGCTCGTAATGAGGAGGTCGGACTGCAGTTCGGGGACTTGTTCCCATCTGGGAGAGAATAGGTCTGCGTCCATGGACCATTCTAACTCTATCGGCCTGAGCCTGAGTAGAGCATCCGCTATCACATTGCGGATTGGTTGTATGTGAACTGCTGACAGGTGCCATCCCTTTAGGTAAGGGATGGCTAACTACACTTAAACTGTATAAGACGTTTCCTAGCATCGTCGATTGCAGCGTCTCGTTATCGCTTTGGAGTCCCAGATCAGCTGTAGACAATCTGATCTGCTTGGAGAGAGTTTCCCTGCTCATGACTGGACCAACATGGTCTTGGGATTTTTGGGCTTTGACCTTTGTTAGGGAAGCGATTAAGGAAGGACCGCTATCGGTCTTTTTAGGCCTCTTCGAGCGTTTGATGCTTGTTTTTTCCAGGTTCCCTGCGCATCTTGCCTCCGTGCTCTTAGCACAGGGCTTACCTTTATTGCGAACTGGAGAGAGAACAGGGTTCCTCCCAGATCTTGTTTTGGGAATCTGAAATTTATCTTTCATCCATGATGTTCCGGGGACTGGATCATTTCTTCGGATGTTCATAGACCAGCCATCTTGGGTGTTGCCCACCCCAGCCTCTTGTCCAGGAACAATGTTGCCTGAACCTTTCTTAGGCTTAAATATTGCATGACTGTGTCTGCCAATTTCATGAAGGCAGCTAAGACTCTGTCTAGTCTGACGAGTATCTTCCCTAGGAAGTACGTTACTTTGTGTAACCTGAATCTTAGATAGGAGGGGAAAGGGTGATTGACTGGAAGCTGCCGATAGACGACTTTCAGGTCTGGTAAGACTATAGGCACCCTTTTCTGCAGCGGGGGTCCTTATGTTCAGGAGGATAAACCTCCTGGACTCGTTCCATTTGGACTTGTGAGTGGCGATAAGTCCTGAATGACTCTGAATTTTCTTGAGTCCTTCTCGTAAACACACAATGGCCTTCCCTGGAATTCGGTGGACTAAAGTTTCCTTACCACCTGTATGCTCTAGAGCTCTCAGGTAAACTCCTCCAGGAGGGTTTTGGATAATCGGAGGAGTAGAGGAAATGGTGGTAGAGATATCTCCACCTCTCAACTTAGTCCCATCTTGATTAGGCCATTGACCCAAGGATCGAAGGTCCAGCGATCCTAAAGGAATCTCCCTCCTACTAGAAGCATTCCTATGCTTCGACTGATCAGTAGGAATCTTTTTTCGACCATCTGTCTGTGATGTCTCGGTCACTACAACTGTGGATCGTTGTTGAACCGCTCGAAATGGATGTCCAGACCTCTCCATCTTACTTTTAGGTTGGGGACCCACAACCTTAGAAGATTCTCTTTTTGAAAGGATGCCCCACTTTTGGAGAAGTCCTACTTTCTCCGTAGAGGCGTTCTTAATCGCTTCCTTGACTACCTCGTCAGGAAAGAGGTCTTTACCCCAGATGTTGGAAGATATTAGCTTTCTTGTAACGTGTTTCTCTGTTGCGTTAGCTAACACAAACTCCCTACATGATCTTCTAGCCTTTATAAAGGCATAAAGGTCTTTTACCAAAGTAGCCATATGAATTTTGGCTAAAACCTTAAGCATGTCTGGGGTATCTTGATGAGCCGAACAGAACTCTATGTAGTTCTGTAGAGATAAGGAGGCTGCAAGTCTCTCCTTTGTTTCTTGTTCACCCTGTAAGAGAAACTCAGATAATTTTGGAAGATTTTCCTTGAATTGTCGACTGGCGATATCCGCCTCAAGTCTTCCTACTGAAAAGGTGAAATGGGCCTCCTTCCAGTTCTTCTCCTGTCTGGGAAATGCTAGTGACAGAGGCTCGCACTCTTTGAGTGTAGGACACGGTTTACCTGTCTCTATTGCCTCAGTGACATATTTGAAAGCCTTCTCCGTAAAGGGGAATGAAATTGAAGCAGGAGCAAGGAAGGAAGAGTGCTTGTTACCCGGTGTGGTTACCTTCGACACCGAGTAACCCGCCTTTTCTATGCAGCTTGATAGGATAGCCTGTGCTTTATCATTGTCGAGAATCATAACCTCCTTTGATTCCGTTCCTTTTCCTGATGTTGGTTCATCCTTCAGTCTAATGAAACAGTTCGGGAAAGCGTCAAAGCTTGGCCAGAACTGGATTTTGTCCAAAGGAACAGCACCCATCTTCTCCGAGATGTAGAGTTTGCCGTTTAAAATCAGCATTAGCTCCGCAAACCTCCAGGGATTGGTTGTGGAGCATGTCAGAAGGTCTTGATCTACGAGTCTTTTGTACGACCCTTTAGGAGCGACAAGTGGAGCTTTGCCAAGCTCAACCTTGCATTTCGCTTCCTGCTTTGTGCTCTGTTTGCACAAATTTTCTACTAGATTCTTGACTTGGGCCCATAACTTGTTCATCCCATCTAAAAGAGGGATAGAAGGCGGAGATATCGATGTCGTTGGCTCATGAGCCTGTTGGGACGGAGGCAATTCCAACCCGACATTCTCCCCTTCTTCCCGTGGGCGCTTTTTGCCCTCCTTCCCGAAGGTTATCTGGCCATCGGGAAACGTACCTCGTGTACCACTATTTCCTTACTCGCTGTTGGAAATAGTAACCTACGCATCTTGTCATTAGGCAGGTAAGGTCCCGGAGAGATTTTCTGAAAGCCTCTCACCCAGTTGCGTAGTTTGAAACGAGCTGCATCCCTAGTTTCCACCGACTTGGGATTCTTGAAACCTTCGGACAATAGGGCCCGACATACTTTGCAGGCCTGAGGGTTCCAATACTGTTGGTGACCGGAAATAATATTGCAGGGGGCATGAAACCTGCATGCATTATGTCCGTAAAAACACTTACTCTTAGTTTTGCAGAAGACTGCAACACATGACATCTGGCATTCCTCCTGTAAAGAAAGGAAAACAAAATGAGAATACGATTAACTCACTGATAATCAATAAATCAAAAGTCATGTCTTGACAGAATAGCTTAGGATAGCAAGCTATAAAGGGATAGTAGGAGAGACATACTTGTGTATCCATTGCAAGCAAATGCTGGTACCTCCCCTCAGTATTAAGTGATAGGAATTTCCTTTCGAGGGAATTCCAACTGAAAAAGGGTGTTTTCTAACCCCTAGGGATAGGGAAGTGTATACTTCACTGTCCCTTTCATACTAAATACTGTGGGGTATGGAAGACCGATTTCTTAGTCAGCTTAATGAAGAAACACTATTCCTTCAATGTAAGAGCGGCTGCAGCATAAGCTCACATAAGGATACCCAAGATATGCTTGAAATAGTTACTGTATAATCATATCATAGTTTTCTATTTGCAGTATGCACTATATTGCAATATACTGGCTACTGTATAATTATATATAGTATGGAAAGGAAAAACATATATTTGTATATATCCCACCCAACTTATTTGCTGTGACCCCCCTTACAAAACTAAAACATAAGAGTTTCCTAATCATGGAGACTCGGGGATAAGGGCTTTGCCCTTTAAGGGTTAGGAGTGTAATCTCCCGTCCTTAAAATTTTAATATTGCAGGGTTATCTGAAGACTGATTACTAATGAGAATATTGAAGAATTAAATTCTTTCAATATGAGATTGGGTTCCACAAATATTTGGGTAGGATTTTCAAATATATTGGAAAAGCACTACTAGCATAAAATATACAAAAGCTTTCTATTTACAGTATATCCTATACTGTAAAATACTAACTACCTGTATAAACATATACTGTAGTACAGCCAGCATGTCGTCAGCATAGCTAGCTAATGCTAGCACATCTAACCTGCTAGCTAAAAGAAAAAGAGATAGCATGGAGAACAGGCTACCTAATACTGTATATACATACAGTAAAAGGGATGTAAAAGTCTACTATTACTACCTTCTCCAGAAAAAAGGTTCAAATGGAAGGGGAGAATATAAAATTCAAGCTTCCATCCAGCTACAGTACTGACGCCGACAAGGATCTGTCTAAATCTTGCCGGCCGGCACCGCTGGCCAGTACTAGTACAGTCAGCGTGCTGCCGGTTGAGCAGGCACCCTTCTGTGCCGGCCTGGTAGGCAGCACCCCGGCAGTAGCCACTGTTGCTAGCAGTTCAAGAAAGAACTGAAGAACCTTTATAAACAGAAGGGACTTCCCACTTACAGCCAACATGGCCAGCAGCTGCCCTAGTTGCCTGCCAGCAGTCACCATGACTGCCGGCCGGCAGCAGCCATGATTGCCGGCCGGCAGCAGCCATGATTGCCGGCCGGCAGCAGCCATGATTGCCGGCCGGCAGCAGCCATGATTGCCGGCCGGCAGCAGCCATGATTGCCGGCCGGCAGCAGCCATGATTGCCGGCCGGCAGCAGCCATGATTGCCGGCCGGCAGCAGCCATGATTGCCGGCCGGCAGCAGTCTTTACTGCCGGCCGGCAACAAAAATATCCGGCAGCTCACAGCTGTCATTACTGCCGGCCGACAGATGTTAAGACTGCCGGCCGGCAGCTATCAACTGAAAGAGGGGGAGTCTGGTTGATCCCGGCAACCCACCGCTAACAGTAAGGTTGCCGGGATCGCCAACATAAAGGGATAGAAGGGAATGGAAAGAGGGTCCTGTGAAAGGTACAGCAGGAGCCGGCCTTAGCCTGTCCTGCCCCACCCAACAACTCCGTTCCTGTATTAGAACTATCCCAGGCGGCTAAAGAATTCTATTCCTTAGCCTAGGGATAGATTAATATAAATAAGAGGTTGGTAGCACCCTCGCCACCACCTTGAAAGTAAAGGAAATGGGGTTGAAGTGCCAGTGTCTCCTAAGCATAAGAAGAATCTATTCCTCAGCCTAGGGTCCACTAACAAAGGACTAGTCTGCTAGGTCACAGGAAGAATGGTCATATCGTACAGACCCTTCAGGAGTGGCCTAGGGAGGTCTAGCCACCTATGTCGGTAGCCTAACGTAGCAAAAGAATTCTATTCAATTTGCCAGGTAGCTACCCACCACAGACTAAAAACTCTGAGATTCTGGCCAAAACCCCAAAAACCTGCATCTGCGGTTACGGAGGAAGGCCAGAAAAAACCGTAGGAAAGTCATGCCTGAATTAAAAATTCGAGGCTGACCCGCTAAGGTTGTAGCCAGAGGCTACGCTCAGAGGGAAAAGGGATTACCCTTGAAACTCCCTTTTTGAGAGGGGTAAAGTTCATCCAATTAAAAGAGATATCTATCTCTGCCTAATTGAAATCACCGAACACAAGGGTAACCGGGGAGTGTCTAACCTATAATAACACGCCTAGGATAGAAACCTAGGCGAGACAAGATCTCGGTTACCTCACTCACCGAGAGACTAACTATACGATCGACATGGAAAGGAAAAATATGCACAATGTAAATATCTTTACAAGAATATATGCCTAAATAGCTACATAAAATAATTAATTAATGAAATATGAAGCTATTTAAAAACCGGGAGGTCGTTCTGCTAACTAAATAACATGCCCAACGAACGACAGCGCTCATAGCGCCTCCGGTACAGGCTAGCTCTAAACACAATAAATTACTCAAATTTCACTGTGAAAAGGAAGCTAAAAAAACTATTCATTGTAAAGACTCAATACTCAACTTTCCGAAGGCGAAAGAAGTCGGAGAATGCATAATAAATCCTTGAAAATCGATCGAAAAGTTAGATCAACAGGGAACACCACTAAGCGAAATCGCTACAAAATTAGGAATGTCCGTCATCCTGGGAATGGCGCTGGGGTGGTTTTCAATAGTAGTACGGGAACGGGGGTAACCTTGTTACGGCCCCCTTCTATT